>NC_057814.1:543772570-544026093 GCF_018294505.1 Triticum aestivum
GTAAAAAGCAAAAGAAAATGATAAAAACTTCAAAAGTTAAAATCCTTCGAGATTTAGTTATGTTACCACATCTACTAGTTAGGAAAATTTAAAAACTTAAATTTGGACATGTTTTGCAAAAAAGTGTAGGGAAAATGTAAAACGGCTATAACTTTTGCATACGATGTCAGAAAAAAACGTATAATATATCAAAATGTTCAGCACGAAAATCCGCATCCGATTTTGACCGCCTACAGCCTGTTTGCAAACTTTTAGAATCCTCAAATTCCAAACGGAAAAAAAAGTTATGCTCAAATTTCAGTTTTTTTTAATTTACGTTAAATCTGGTCAAACTATGGTCAAACTACTTATTCAAGAAGTATTAGTGTTACTAAATAATTATTCAAGAATATTAGTGTTACTAGATAATTATTTTAGTTTTTTTGAATTTTGGTCAAATCTGGTCAAACTGTGGTCAAACTGTGGTCAAACTACTTATTCAAGAAATATTAGTGTTACTAAATAATTTTTTTTTAGAACAATAGTTTCAAACTCAAACAGTGAAATGTGTGACTTCATGCTCAAACTAAACTCCTGAGGGTTAATAGGATTGACATCTTACTATTGTCAGGAAAACAACAAGTGCAGACTTGGAAACGAGAGAGAATAGAACCCGGAAGTTAAGCATGCTCAGACTGGGGGAGTGGGTGGATGGGTGACCGTTCAGGAAGTTAGATGATTTGGAATGATGAGGGGTGATTAGAGATTAAATTGAGCAGTGATGAGGGGTGATTAGAGATTAGAGGTTAAAATAATTCAGAAATTTGAAAATCGGGAAAAAATTTCAAAAAAAAAATTCAAAAAAATCCTTTACCGGTTGGTAAGGTTGGTGTTACCAACCGGGACTAGAAGTGGACCTCCAGGCAGCAGCCACGTGGAGGGCCTTTAGTCCCGGTTCGCATAAGAACCGGGTCTAAAGGGGGGACCTTTAGTAACGACCCTTTAGTCCCGGTTCCAGAATCAGGACTAAAGGCCCTCTAGAACCGGGACAAAAGGCCCTTTTTCTACTAGTGTACATATACCAATGAAGGAACCATTACACAAGATCGTCATGAAGATATATAGAGAGAAGTGACCTCTCTTTCTCCGTGCTTGGTTGAACATCAAGTTTTCGTATATCTATCCGAAGCTACCACATATATACAATATAACATCTCTTACGATCCTTGGCATTATCTATCGAAAATCCATTTGAATTTCCGTATGGTATTCTCCCTTTTCATGTATGACGTGGTCAATAAAGAATCCCGCCAATTCCTCTTGAATTGCTCGTATGCGATCATGTGGTAGGAGTTCTTCCCGCATCTGCCGCATCTAATTTAAAGAAGGGGGTCAATACATATATATGAATGAAACTCAACACAATTGATGGTAATAAAATAAAATTGTGAATATTGTTTATGTACTTCAAATTGTTGGTCAGAGGAGCCCGCTCAGAGGTCGAGTGGCGCATGAACTCGCAAACGTAGTATCCACATAAATTATTCCCGCCTGCCTGCCGCAAGCACTTTACGAGAATACGATTCAATCAAACTGATAATCAAGCATGATAATGGTATTGATGAAACTAGAATCAATGAGAGATGCGCGTAACTAGCTAGTAGTACTTACTTTGGGACGTGTAAATTGCAGCTCCTTCTTCAGACCTGGAACCATTGTGGTGAACTTTTTCCAAACCCTTCCTGGCAAAGAAAATGATTACTTGATATCAGAAAATGAACGAAAGTTGCCGATATGGTGCGATAATGATTGAACCTACTTCTGGAGCATTGCACTCATGTCCGCATAATCCTTAGGATCTTTCCGTCTCGAGTCTAAGACAGTTACTACTTCCCCGTCAAGCTTAATGGATAGCAGAATAAAGTGGAACCTGTGCACGCATAACTCATCAATTACCGTACTTAACCTCGAGTAAGCGAAACCGAATATGCACAAGACAGTAACACTCACTTGAAGTTGTAAGGAAAGAGTATTTCCCTTTTGTTTTGATGTCGAAGGAACGCTTTTAGCAAGTTTTCCTCCGTATCTTCAACTCTGTTTTGTACCGTCCATTCATTTATGGTATTTGGGCTAATGAACTCAATGTCATAGATTTGTCCTCTTTTGCATTCGATGATCTTCAATCTGCATATAATATAGTGAGGATAATTATATATACATGCAATGAACGAGCTGGGCTAGAGACTTAATTACAGAAGTAATACTTACAGACAATAGCAAGTCATGAGTTGTTTGTCGAGGGCGTCTTGATTGAATAACTGAAATAATTCCACAAATTCAGCAGGCATCAAGTTGACTCCAATGAAGTCATGCTCATCTTTAATTCACAGCAAAATACTGTCGATCCCATCCTTGCTGCAGGTTTCCAAGTACCAGTCATGCAATCTTCGCATCATCGTTGGTAGATGCGGGAGCTGATCAGGTTTGACGAGAGGCTTCCCGTGCTCATATGTAAAGGGCGCTACTACCTCAACCATTTCAAACTGTACATCATCACCCACGTAATCACCAAGAGTGGTACCGGGTGCTAGCCCCGGATGATTAGCGATATCGCTAGACACCTTGAGCGGGGGGCACGATTGCTTCTCCTGTTCGCCGAGCTGGGGAATTGGTTTCCCACTTCGTCTTGCAGCACTGGTAGTACTTCCTGACCACCGCGCTTCATCATATGTCTTTTCAATATACCGGTCATAGTTGGATTGCGGCGGAGGCAGTGGTGGTCGCTTAAGGGCATCCAGAGTGTGCTTCGCTTTCATCGGATCTATTATTTGCTTCAAATCCTCGTACTCACCGCGATAGAGGATGCAGTCATTAGGGCATGCATGTATCTTCTGCACCTTCAATCCTAGAGGGCATAGAACCTTCTTTGCTTCGTATGTACTGTTGGGCAATTCGTTATCCTTTGCAAGCTTCTTCATTATTTTCAATAGCTTCCCAAATCCCTTGTCAGATACACCATTGTCTACCTTTCATTGCAGCAATTCCAGTGTGGTACCGAGCTTTGTGTTGTCATCTTCGCAATTTGGGTGCAACCCTTTTTTGTGATCCTCTAACATGCGATCGTACTTCAACTTCTCCCTTTCACTTTGGCATTCTCTTTGTGCATCAACAATGACCCGACGAAGATCATCATCGGGCACATCATCTGGTTTCTCTTGATCTTCACCCGTTGCAGTATCACCGTATTCAGGGAACATAGGATAGTTGTCATCATCCTCTTCTTCTTCGATGTCTTCCATCATAACCCCTATTTCTGCGTGCTTGGTCCAAACATTATAGTGTGGCATGAAACCCTTCTCAAGCAGGTGGATGTGAAGGGTTTTCAAGTTAGAGTGATTCTTCGTATTCCCGCAGACAGTACATGGACAATACATAAAATCATTCTGCTTGTTTGCCTCAGCCACTTCGAGAAATTTATGCAGACCCTCAATATACTCGGAGGTGCGTCGGTCACCGTGCATCCATTGTCAGTTCATCTGCGTGCATTATATAATTAAGTGTGTCAAAAACCATTATAGAACATCATGAATAGAGAAGTGACCAAATTAATACAAGTTCATCATCACATTAAAACCAAAGTACAGTAGTGATCAAATGTTCTTACTGAAAAAAATACATAAAGTTCATACATAGTTCTCATAGAACAACATACAACTCTCTAGGGCATCTAATTAAAACATACATTGAAACTAACATACAACTATGTAAACATTTAAATGCAACAACAAATGCGATCGTAACCGCAACTAAGGTAACAATTGATCCAACAGCATAATCATACCAAGCCTCATTATCAATGGCATGTTTTCTTATCTTTCTAATCTTCAAGCGCATTGCATCCATTTTGATATTGTGATCATCGACGACATCGACAACATGCAACTCTAGTTTCATCTTCTCCTCCTCAATTCTTTTCAATTTTTCCTTCAAATACTCGTTTTCTTTTTCAACTAAATTTAACCTCTCGACAAGAGGGTCGGTTGGAATTTCCGATTCACATACCTCCTAGATAAAAACATCTATGTCATGTTGGTCGGCATAATTTTCATAAACACTAAATTAAACAAATAGTTATAAAAGATAATATACCACATCCCAATCACAGACCGGACGAGGGCCGACGGGGGCGGATACCAAAACCATGGCACTATATAATAACAAACACTAATAAAAGTAAGAAATTTATACAAGTATCTATCTAAATCGTACAAGTAAGAATTTTTTTTGTTTTAAAAAGAAGATAAGAACAAGAGGCTCACCATGGTGGTGCCGGCGACGAGATCGGCGCGGGCGATCGACGACGGTGAGGACGGGGCGGGACGTCACCCTACACATGTGCAGACTCTAAGAAGTTAATTTGAGCTCAAATTGTGCATCTAAATTAAAATAACTCCCACATACACTCCTACACTATCTACTTCTAGAGCATTTGAAATGAGCTAAACTAGCAGTGAGAGATGAAAGGATAAAGTAGCTAACCTTTTAGAACACTTGTGTAGTTGGTGCACTGCCAAATCTAGACAAATCTTGGGGAAAATGGAGCTTGGAGGTCGAGCTTGGAGAGGAGAAAGCTTAAGTGTGGCTCCGGTATTTCATCGAACACCTCATGTGCATAGGAGGTGAAAACAGAGAGCAGCACACCTCCCACACGCCGAGCGGTCAAAAAGTAGAGGAGTGAGCGGGCAGGGGCATATATATAGGCATCTCTTTAGTCCCGGTTACAGCCACCAACCGGGACTAAAGGGGTTGCGCCAGGAGCGAGGACCTTTAGTCTCGGTTCGTGTCTGGAACCGGGACTAAAGGGGTCAGACAAACTGGGACTGTTGCCTGCCGAGGCCCGGCCGGCGTCCTGGCCTCACAAACCGGGACTGATGCACCCATTAGTCCCGGTTCGTAACACGACCGAGACTAATGCAATTATCTAGCCTGGACCCAAGCCCTGTTTTCTACTAGTGGATGTAGCAGAAAACTAGTGTGACCCACATATGGATGCTGACTGGTATTAGCCAAGGACGCCTCACAACATCATGAGGATGAATTGCACCGCAGGAGGTGCAATTAGGAATGATCATGCTATTCTTTACTACATGTACTGATTAATTGGAGTACTATGGTTCTTTTGAAGTAAAAATGAAAAGTAAGTATTAATATCATTTGTACTAAGGTTCATGATTTTAGATTGACACATGTTTCCATCTAGCTCGGTTTTGTTCTCTATAGTCGGCTTACTTGTGAGATTAGTTTACTGGTCACTTGTCTGAGATAAAAAAATGCAAAAAATGCTAGTGAAGAAAGATTAGCATTTTGTGGCATGCATGTACCCTTCAGTAAATGGTGAAGTGGTAAGAAGGACCGGCCCTCAGTTCTCAGCGTGGTGGTAAAACTAACTAAACTAGATGATACCCCGCGCGGTGCCGCGGAACTCTTAGCTAACATTAAGGGTTTTGTTGTAAAGATAGAATAAAATGCTAAATTGGCTAACAATTCCAATAACAACAAACTGATAATGATGAGTAATTTAGCCACTGGTAGTAAAGTAGGTTTTCTAAAAATATTGACATAGTATATATGAACCTTCAATCCTATTGGATTACGAATGCTTGATAACCAAGAGTTTATCTTGATTACCTAAGACTGTCAGTTGTGTTATGTGTACCGAAATAGGATAGAGTAGAAAATAGGGGGGCTAAGACAGATGCACTCTACTTTTTCCCCTTCTAATTTCTTGATGTCACCGCAAAATCCTGACAAAATGGAGCTTAGAAGCCTTAATTCAGAGCCTTGCTCAACATCAGATAAATAAGTTTGACAAAGCCAAGCCTGAGCATGGAAGTTTGGCTCTCCATATTTTCAAGAGTAAGCTCCAACCAGTAAGCATCAACATTAGATAGCTGCTGGTAAAGCCTGTTTGTATTTCATCTTTATTACTATGATATGATGAGAGCTAAGAAATGAATCGATGCATATAAATGAAGAATGTTCTGTGACAGATGAAACTTTTGCATATACCAGGCCTACCATGCTACAACAATCAGAATAAGGTAAAGTTGACACGTCTATGATGCATCTTAACAAAACTGTGCAGTTTTCATTTATATGTCAGCAGGCTACAACGATCAAAATAAGGTAAAGTCGACACGTCTATGATGCATCTTAACAAAACTATGCAGCTTTGATTTATATGTCCTATATAGCTCCCATGATGGTCCAGGATAATCAAAATAAATGGTGGTGCGGTTGATTACCAATAATCTGCTATAAAAAATATGTTGTCTCATAGCTTCTTGTACTGCAAATTATTTCTTGCATATTAAAAATTGAAATTGTTATAAATCAAAGTGAAAAGGGTTTACTGATAACATATACTTTAGCACAACAATACTCCATATCAATAGGAAAAGGAAGGAATTAGAACAACAGCCCAGATGAAAGCCCTTTTCCTTGTTCGGTGTGGCATCGCAAGTGCTTGCCTTTAAAATCCTGAATCAAACCTGAACATGCAAAATGGTTTAGAACATTTGGAAGTGAAAGGAATGTCATAGCACACATTAGGAAAAAAGAGGAGCGAGTGCCAAACAGCACCTAGTATCCCATCTCGAGGAGTGATTCTAGTGTTAGCAGGCCTGGCCAAAAGGAAGAACATAAGGAAAAACTCCTCTACTTCCACTTCCACGGCACGCCATGCCATCCACTTCGCCGAGCTCCATGCTAGAACAAAGGAAGGAGGGACCAAGGTGATGGACGATAAATAGCGGCAAGATCCTTGGCGCTGTTGCGATGACGCAGGGTGTGTGTGGAACGCAGCCGGGGCCAGGCGAAGATGATGCAGACGGTGGGAGTGGCCGGCCGGGTGAAGCCAATGCAGACATGGAGGTGGTGTTACGGGCATGCAAAGGTGTCGTCCAGGCGTGGTGTCGCGGCTGGGAGAAGCCGAGGCTGGGCACCGAAGAGGCGTTGCGGGTGCCGGCGATGTGCGCCGGGCATGAGGCGACGTCGTCCAGCTGTCCAGGAGCAGTGTGGTGGCAACATGGAGCAATCTTGGCATGATGATGAGGTGATGCAGACAAAAGATTAATGGGTCTGGACCAGGGACACCTAATTGTGTTGGCGACGACGGGAATGAGGAAGATGGTAAGGAGGAGAAAATCCATCTGGTTCTAAGCTTGAAAGACCAAGAGGGACCAGATTTGATGCAAGACTATGAAAGAACATACCGGTAGAGGGATCGGTGGACCAGGTGAAGACGGGGAGGACAAACAATCAGGAAGGGACGAGACTTGCCTGCTCCCCGCGCGTGCGCCCATCCGTACTCCCGTGTACGTCGCTTGATTTGATTGGAACAAAATAAGGCCCGGCCCACCCCCTTAAAATCAGAGGGGAGATGATTAGATTAGAAAGAAAAAGAAAAAAAGACAGCCGTAGGATGAAGTGGGAGCACGGATGGGAGCATGGGGAGGGAACAGGCAAGCCGGATCCATCAGGAAGACCATCCATATGAAAACAGTGTGTGGGCTTTAATAAGAGACACTGGTCAAGGAGAGAGATAGTTGTAAACTTTTGATTGGTTGGTATCTGATGACATGGCATGCTGAGTTGGACCATTTGCATGTTAAGAGAATGCCTTGTAATGGGGAGCAACATCTTAAAAATGATAGATATGATGAAAAAGGAAGAAATAATATAAAACATCCTAATTGGTTTTTGTATTAGTTAGTTACAAGGGCTACAAGGGTAGTACAATAGATTTTTTTTATAGATTTAGGCAGCGGAGCATTCTTAGCACTTATGGAAATTAAAGGTGTCATATATAGCAGACGTAATAAAAAAGTTGAAATCCTTAATGTTCAGTTGGTGAGTCACTTTTGTTGCAGTTACGACCTCAAACTTTCATGTCTGGGTTGATAAATAGCTTGGAGCCCTGGACTTCCATATTGTTCAGAAGTTCAAAACAATGAGGAGTTTTAGGAGTGCTAGTCAGTACAACCATAAGCAATACATATGTTCATAGAGATTGGTGCATTTTCTTGACCAGGTGCGACTGTGAATGCTTAGAATAGGAGGCAGGAGGGAAATTTCCTTTTTGAGCGTAAGCTAGGAGGAAACTAAGTCGGTGGGCGACATTAGTGTCTAGATGTGTTAGCTGACAACCTCGTCAACCATTACTACGTTGGAGAAAATAGTAACAGATGCACCACAAAGACCAACTACCTTTTGGTTCACAAGCGATTGTTTGAGAGGAAGAGGCATGACAACCAAAGTCGTAGCACTTCACAAAAATCCTTTTTATGGATTTTCACTTTTATTTAGGACAGTAAAACTGAACCTAAACCTAGCATCTCATGACTTGGTGGTATGTGCCTATGTGGCCGTATGTTCGGCATGATATGACTGACCTGACTCGTTAGATGTGCTGACAATTCCGGCCATCACCACCGTTTTTTTCCTGGCTCAGTTTTCCTAACGTGCCTCTACTACAGAAAAAGGACTGAGATATGGGACGCGTCGATTTGGTGCCCGAGCCCAGCTGCACCTGAAATCGTGGGCGTCTGTTCGTCGTTTGGGATCCGTGAAATTGGCTCTGACGCGGAGCTTGGAAAATTGAACGGGTAGTGAAATACGGTAGGAAACAGTAGCGTATTCGTGGGCCCAAAAGTAAGGGTGGGACGGCATTCGCGCATGGGAACTCTGGTCCGTGACAGGCCAACCGAGCCAGGGATCAGATAAGGCAGTGGACAACTGAGCCGTTTGTCGAACGTCACCCTCATCTAAGCTCGTTCAATCTGGAAACCCTCGTCGCCCCTTGTCCCCGGTTTGAGTAGTTCCTTGTGGCGGCGCTAGTTCTGCACCGGCGGCTACTGGAATAATTGATGATTCTGGGCTTGAGTTCCTGCCCGATGTCGTTGACAGGTTTGTTCCCGCAGATCTGGAAATAGTTTTTGAGGATTTGTTTTGTATGCTACCTTACTTGTAGAAGAAATCTAACAACCGGATCTTCGTGATCATTGCTATCTTCTTGCAGGTTACGAGGGGAGTTAGCCGAGAACCTTGTGCACCCAGATCCGGTTCCTCTGGTCTTATTGCCCAACAGCGGAGCCGGCCTTTCCGTCCCTGCAGACTCAAATGCTGTGTCTGGATGCGCTCAACAGCTTGGCGGCGATGGGACTGGTAGGGCAGCAGTTGGGGTCTGACCGTCATCCGGATGCATCTGCAACAAGGTCGGCGCAGGCGACTGACCGAGTCAATCGAGAGGCACCTGGGTGGACAAAAAGGTCTGAGCAGAAATCCTCCCGGGGTTAGTCTGTATTTTGTTTAACTGTGACTGAACGTTCGTCTCCAGTGCACATGTTTTGTCAGTAAAATGAGCTTAGTTTGCAATAATCGCTAGCAAAAAGACCATATTCAAATAGTAAGCCGTGGCATTGCAGCCAATCTATAGTTGTGCCTAGTTTAACTGTTAGAATCACATTCACCATACTGTTAGTATTTTGCAGTAGAACTAATAGATGGAATACTATTCTTGTATTAGAACTCATAGTCTGAATAATGAACGCCTGGAAAAGTGCAGATTACGGCTGGGCAGTGCACCACAGGACACCATGCCCCTCTCGGATGAGCCCTTTGGAGCAATCGATTCGCAAATACGCAGAGGAACCTACAAAAAGTGTAATACACCTCACAGGACACCTTGACCTGAGCTTCGATTAACTAGGTGAGGTGTATGACTTATAGAATCTCTATTCTTGGGAGATCCGGTTTGGTATCACATATGGTAAAAGGAGATTAAATGTCGAGAGGACAAATGCTTGCAGGAGATCGTATGTGGTTGTTTGGTAAGTAATGAGCTTTATTCAAATTTATTTTATTTTCAGAGAAATGCCATGTCCCTTGATGTGTTCTTACATGGACAGTAGTGTCTGATGTTATGTCTGGTTGGCCTAACACGCAGGGCAAACCGGAGATTTATGAGCACCCGTACATGACACAGATATACGAAATCAGAACAAAGTGGGTGAAACCATATTTCAAAGGGGTTTTCTGCGTGAAGATGACGAACATACAACGCAGTGAGAGCGCGAATCAAATGTTGGAGACGTACATGCCTCCTCAAGCCCAATGCATATTTTTGTTAGGCAGTACATGAGGTTACAGTTTGACTGCGGACGTGAAGAAAGCTACGAGGACAAGAGGATGATGATTTGTAAGTATTTTTTCATGTACAATTTCAGTAGCTCAGAGGAATGCATGCACAGTACGAACCATGTTAAGCGTTCTGTTTACATGTTTGACTGACGGACAAAAAAAAACTAAACCATAATATGGCAGGCTGGAGCTGTCAGGAGTACAAATTTGTGGTTGCCTCAACTAGCTAGTGTTAACGTCTCAGGTTTAGAACATGGACTGCCGACTGGTATGCTGAAATGTGTTTTGCTACTGACACTTGGCCAACATGCGGAATACAACAATGTGTTTGCCAGTTTTTGAGTGAACTGTGCGCGCGCCTAGATTCAAACTTTGAACTGCTAGAAAGGTTAAATGCAAGTACTATAAGGCAGGTGGCAGGATGCCATCCCTCAAAGCAGTATAAGAGTGTAACATCCGGCAGATGTTGTGTTGCCTTTCACCATAGTTGCACATTCAAAAACATTTGAAGCTAGCGTTGCTTGCGATGGCGCCAACGCCTGCTGAAGCCGCCAGGTGTGCCACGGCGATGAGATCCGAATTGGTGGCTCTAGTGGTGGATTGGAGATTCAGGTGAGGAAGTTTCATGTTCTCGCGCCCATCGGGCATTTTTTTCAGCCATGGAGGATTACTAATCTATCACTGCTCGCAGTCATCTTCCTCTTCGTCAAAGCTGCCTGCGCAAGACGGTGGCGGAGTGGACAAGGTAAAGTAGCATGGCACTGTCGCTGGTTGTGTGTTCTGGTACAGACTTTTTCACTGAAACAGATGAGCTCGATGCATTTTCAGGGAGAGGTTATCCAAAGAGATTGTCGTGGGATTATCATGTTCAAGAAGATGGCACAATATTACAGAGAAGAAGGATACGGCGACCACGATACTTTAGCTATGCAGAATGCAACGGCGGTGACACTGATGTGGACCACGGATCTCATGTAGCGCGTGCGGTGGAAGAAACTGAATCAGCTGAAAAGGAGGAAGTGAGCAGCAGGGGTCCTAAGCTACGCCGTACGCAGGCGTAGTATGAGATGGAAGGATGAATTCGTAACAACGTATGTTTTTTTGAAGTTCAGATATAGTATTACTTAACTAAGCAACTACAGGGATCTCGTCTGCTACAATGCCCAGAATACAATCTGGAGGATAGTTTAGCCACTCCCTACAAACTTTATTACAAACTCCCTCTCGCTAAATAATGAGCTGCACTATTAGCAGACCTCCTAACCCAAGTTACATTAAACTCTTGCCTTGTCCTGAGCATTGCTTTTATCTCTTCAATGACCTGTTCAGCAACTGACATGTTTTTACCCGGATCATTGAGCATCCGTACGACAGCCATACAGTCCATCTCGACGTGCAGTTTCTGAAGGTTTAAGTCTATGGCTAATTTAACTGCCCTTTTGCGGGTTAGCAGCTCCGCGTGCTCAGCCGAAGCGACGGCTGCAAAGAACGCACATGCAACCCCTCTGTAGGCCCTCTCGTGATCTCTGTAGATCACTCCTCCTCCTCCATTGTTTCCATTTTTTGTCAGTTGGCCATCAACATTGGCCTTGATCCAACCTTCTCCGGCGGGTTCCATTTTTCCTTGTGCCTTTGCTTCACCACCTGAACCTTACGTCCACACACAGCCTCCCATTCCGTGTAATCGCTCCTTCTAAAATGCTTCAGGATTTTTTTTTCTTTTGCAGGTAAAATGCTTCAGGAGTTGAGGTGTCTGTGTGTTAGAATTTTAGATGTCATTTGTGTTTTAGAAATGTTGCTGCATGTTTGTGTCAACTGTTTTTATTCGCAAAGTATAACGGTTGGTCTTTATTTCAAAGACTTAAGTATGGTCATGTGGACAATGATTTGTCTTACTGGATTATCTGCTCCCACTTTAATAAACCGACTGTGGTATTAATTAGGTTTAAAACAACTCGGCCTCTATAGTTTAAGTTGACTGGTGTTTTATCCCAACGTAGCAAACGGTGCTGCTTTAATTTAAAATTACCAAAAAGCGTGATAATTTATGGGAGCAAATGAGGTGAGGGGATTAGAAAAACCGAGTAGAAGGGGGGTGTGTAATTCGCGTCACAGTGAGCAGTAAAGAGAAAAGACTTGCCATTGGGCGATGAATTTAATACGGGTTCGGGTGGTTGCTGTTTGTGAGTCCGTCGAGTGAACGGCTCAGCCGGCCTCAGAAAAGTTACTGAGCCGTGCAATACTACCTGATCCGCGAGAGATATGCGACGGGCCGTCGCATTCATTGCGCCCCAGAGCTATCGTTAATTCCGTGAAATACAGTAGGGAAATACAGGGTGGAGCACAGATCCCCACGCCAGCTTGCGGTATGGATTTCGGGAGCATCTGAGCTCGAGCTCAGAAACGAATTTTCGTGGGATATGTGATTACCTGAGCTTTTTTCTCGACCCATTTGGCTAACACCCACACACATATACACAAGAGCCCATCACTGCTAACCCTCCAGAGAGAAAAAACGTTCGATCTAACAGAATCAGATCGCCCGGTCCCTGCCAGAGAAGGTGAGCGGGATCAATGCGAGACAGAGAAAGGTGATCGGAGTTCGAGGTGATCCAACCTGACGCACGCAATGATCGGATCGCTCGAACCAGCCGAGGCAGGTGATCGGAGTTAGAGTGGATCCAACCGACGCAGGCGATGCATGCCAACGCCTTGTCTGAGCAAAACTGCTCCGCTGAGATTCCGGTAATTGGACTACATCCGCCGTCATTTCAGCAAGGAGTAAAAGAAACCGTTCATACAGATTATTATCTCGCCGGCGGCTGATGGTGGAGGTATGTTACAATTTTGTGGCGTACACCTCCTTCAATTTGCTCGGCTACATATGCTCTGTCCCATCGCGCTGGCTCCACACCCTTTTCATATGGCACGAGCAGCCCCTGCAGCCATTGTTCTTCACTAGATTGCTCCTCCATAATCAACTTTGCTGCAAATTCAGGACATCAAGTCCCTCGTTTGGTACCTCTGCTTCTTCGTTATCTCGTGAGCGCTGAGGCGAAATCTAAGCAAAAGACAGGCGAGGAAGGTAGACCTTCCGTCGAAGCAAGTGAGGCCGCATCAATTCAAAGAGGCAGCGACGGCCGACGGGTAACATCATGTTGCGTGGGCGAATGGAGCAGCGGCAAGGCAACACCGTTGCTCCCACAGATTTGCTCCTTCTCTTAGCTTGGAAAGTCGTCCTCCTCTTTCCGATGTGCTCTTATGCTCTTTTCAGTAATTAGCTATAGAATTGTTCTACCAATAGTAGGCGAAGTATTGCACATATGCAACAACGAACACACAGGAAAAAAATATGAGAGGTCTACTTATGACTGCTGAGAGAGGTACAAGTACAGAAAAGCTACACAGATTTGTTGAATCCCGACGCTTGGGATGCGTTTGCTAGGTTCGGTTGGGTGGCAAAATCTTGTCCGTGTAATGACCGGGGAGGCCGACCGGGCGTTTGGAACGGATATGGGGCGTTCGGTTGTAGATGCTAAAAGTAGGCATAATTGCAAGGCACTACCAGAGCGCCTTGCCGCCTAAGCGTCAAAGGGGTACGCCTTAAAAACAATAGCGAGTATCTTATAAAGATTGGAGTTGGTGGTGAGTTAACATGCGGCTTCAACAACCTTGCCAAATAAACAAATACACGCATCCCCACATGTAGAACTAGAAACAAATGTACTTTACTCACATGTTGGTTCTATCATAAATAAATACATTATTTTCATGTGAGGAAAATTGTAGAAGGCACAAATAATAAACATAAAAGTGTACTTCAACTCAAAATCGATCTTGATTTTAGTTTCTCTCCCGAACCTACTATGCCCATTTAAATTCTCTGACGTTGCATGCCTCTCACCTTATTTTTTCTATCTTTATTAATTGTAAATTGTGCAATGATCATTAGGACACTAACATTATTAGGACATCGTGCTAGTGACTAACAAAGGAAGAAGATGATGTAAAGGTCTTTATCTCACTAACTTAAAGGCACCTTTTCAGTTTTCAGCCATTCCATTTGTAAATGTGGATTTCCCAGGCCATTAGGAAAGTATAAGTAGTACATTTATATCATAAAAATCTTATACATTTCAAAATACCCATACTCTAATGTAAAATCCGAGAATTTAGAACAGGAATAAAACGGAGAATTTACAAGCAGAAAAATGTATTCTGGTGCTATCACAAGTACTTGCTGCAAACACATTTTCCGTTTCTCACAGTAATCTAGATGTGCCCTCTTTCCTGAATAAACCACTTCTAGATGTCCACAGTGGTACAAGAATTTACTGATCGCAAACAGAATGATGCTTTGGCACTCGTGTAACTTTCAAGGAGCACAAACCTGAGACAACAGGCACCGGAACTGGTGCGCGGCGACCACGCCGAGCTCCTTGGGCGGCTTCACGGCCACCAACATTTTCATGGGGAAGACTTGTATAGGATCTGCTCCTAGGTGAGATCAATGATATCAATCATTTTGAAGATACAAAACATGTTCAAAAATTATGAAATTTTTTGGAGACACTCATCCATCTTTGATGTACAAGCTCAAAAAGTTTCAGCTCCTAATTCGAACTACACTCAAAGAACAAAAAGACAAAATGTGATGTGAATAGTGTCAAAAACTGTTCACCCAAAGCTGACACTATTCATAGTTAAATTTGTCTTTTTCTTATCTTTAATTGTAGATCGAGTTTTGAGCTGATTTTTTTTGGAATTGTAGACCTAACCCACAGGTATGTTGTAAATTATTTTCAGAATTTTTTGGATTGCCTAAATACGAATTTTGGGTTGATCCTACAATCTCACCTAAAAGGCTGATCCTATATTAGTCTTCCCCACATTTTCATCATTGGCGTCCACGCCAGTGTCCTTCAGCACGGCCTTCAGTGGCGTCACCGCCTCCGGCATCATGGCCACCAACATCTCCGCGACGCCGCCCCATCCACCCAACGCCGCCATCTCCTCCATCGCGGCGGCGACCGCCCTGGAGAGCCCCTCCGGAACCCAGTGCAGCGCGGGGGCCTCCGAGGAGGCCGCGCGGGCGGCGGCGCAGAAGAGGAGCAGGTCCACGGCCTCCTTGCCGGCCCCGTCCGCTGGGGCTGAGAGGGGGACGGGAGGATTGAGGCGAGGAGGGATTTGACGGAGGTGCCGGAGCCCTCGGGGCGCGCGTAGGGCGCCGCGGCGAGAAGGGAGCGGAGCGGCGCGGCGACGCGGAGGAGGTCCTCGCGGCGGAGGCCACCGACGCGGCGGGCGACGGCAACGGCGCCATGGCATATCCACAAAGAGGTCCGTGTGAGAACCGAGTTGTGAAGGAGGAGCGACAACCTCCGGTCCCACTCGTCAGACATATCCACAACCTCCAGCTCCGCCTCGGCCGCGGCAGCGACCGGCGCGCCGCTATCGCCGCCATCACCCTCCGCTCCGTCCTCCCTCTCCCTCGCATGGTCTGGCCGCCTCTACGCACGCAATCGAGCACGGCGATTTGCCGTGCCCGGAGACCGCAAAAGCAGAGGATGAGGACAATCCTCTTGAGGCGAGCTTGGAATGGAGTCCCCTCCCACGCCGCCGATTGACCTCACTGGTGAGCCTCGTCCGATCCCATTCGCGTCACAGTGGGACACTGAATTCTATGTGGAATTCTATCTGATATTTCCCTCGCTTAATTTCCAGCTATAGGCACTGGAGATCGAGATGTCCGTCTTCCCCACCAACTCCGGCTCAAACTGCGGCCCCCGCCGTCCTGCCTGCTCGGCTCTATCACAGTGTTCAGCCACGCCGCCAACGCGTGCACCCCGTCACCGAGCAAGCAAGGATCACCGCCTGCATGCCTCGGGCCATACCAGAGCCTGCGCCTATGCCGGTGAGTTTATGGGATACCGTAGGCGAAGATGACCGTGCTGTTTTGGCAGTTGCATTGCCTGCACGGCTTAACCGTGCCATGCCGCCATGGCTACCATTATGCCGGCCATTTACAGTATCCTATAAGGATGTAGATTGTGCAGCATCCTGCTAGGTGTTATGCAAGGCTAAGCTCTTTCAAAAAAATGAAGGACGCCGATAAGTCCCGAACGAGTTCGTGATCTGACCATGGCAAATCGAACATCTTTTATGGCAATTTATATTTCTTCACTATGACAAGTTTAGTTGGTAACATGGCAATTCCGCCCTTAGTTTGTTTTTTGCTAGGAAATTGCCGTGCTTGCCAACTAAACTTGTCATCCTCGCGTCAACTACAATTGCCATAAAAAACGTTCGATTTGCCATGGTCAGATCCCGAACTTTTGGGATTTATCATTTCTGAAAAAGAAAAGAATAAGGCTAAGATAAGCTTCCAAGTTGGATCTTAAAAGCTAGAAATTCCATGCTAAGTAGAGAAAAACTGAAATATCTATGACGCCTATTTCAATATGGCTCGAGATTATAACGATGCAGTGAGGGTACATCAAGATATATAGTTACAAATTTATATAGAACACAGCTGTTTCTTCAATCCCAAACATTACAATTGTATAGTAAATACTACTTCAGTCTTCAAAATAGACATATATTATAATGTCTAGACATGCAATGCAGCTCGTTTTCCTGAAACAAAAAAGGAGCATGTTGAATGCGAGCTTCCAGCCATAGCTTGGAGCAGTCTTGGTATCGGGGGCATTGTGATCTCAACTAGCCCTTGCAGAATCTGAACCACCTGTCCCATTGTTGGCCGATCAAGCTCATTGTCTTGGAGGCACCAACACGCAACCTTGCAAGCAATTTCAAGCTCATCTAGATTGGCAATACCATGTAGCTTGTGATCTACCAAACTCCCGACATCTCCTTCAAGAAGCTTATGTGCGGCATGCACAGGAAAGTAAACATCAGTGTTGCCACCGCTAGGAACTGTCGGACATGAGTTCCTCCTTCCAGATATTATTTCCAGCAACACCATCCCGTAGCTAAAAACATCGACTTTTGGTGTAATAGGAACACCGGTAAGCCATTCAGGCGCAAGGTACCCTGTTGTTCCTCTCATTGTTGTTAATACTCGGCTATAATCCCTTCCTAAAAGCTTTGCCATCCCAAAGTCTGCAATTTTTGGAAGGAGTGAAGCATCAAGAAGTATGTTTTCTGGCTTGATATCACAGTGTATGACGCGGTCTCGACAACTGTCATGCAAGTAGGCCAACCCTCTTGCAACACCTAGGCCGATTTCATACCTAGCAGTCCAGTTCAACATTGAGTTGCTTCCAAATAAATGGACATCAAGAGAGCGATTTGACATGTATTCATAAACAAGCAACCTCTTAGAACCCTCACAACAGAAACCAACAAGCTTAACTAAATTGATGTGCTGGACAGCTCCAATTGAGCTCACTTCAGCTCTGAATTGCTTCTCTCCTTGATAAGCACCATCAAGCCTCTTCACTGCTATGGCATTGGAGCCCTTTATAAACCCCTTGAATACAGAACCAAAACTGCCTCCCCCCAACTTATCTGCAAAAGAATTTGTTGCTCGTTGAAGATCATTGTATCTAAATGCAGTGATTCCATCACAAACTTCAGACTCATTCCGTATTTGACCAGATCTCTTGTTTTTGTTTCTCCAAATCATTAGTAGGAGGACAAGTGCAAATAAGCCTAGAGTCGAAATACCTGTACCAATTACAATTCCAGCAACTATCCCTCTTCTGTTGTTTTTCAGACTTTGTACATCTTTAGCAGAAAGACGAAGATAAAGAATTTCTCCATTTGAATTGGTGGTGTCACTACATTGTAGTTGTCTTATGTTGAGCAATTCATTATGCCACATAGAGCATCTGTTGTCGCTGAAGGAGTATGCACTGCAAGAGCAATTACTCAGGCAAATCTGTGCGCAGTCACTCGCGCTTGCAGCAGCTTCTACTTTTGGGGCATTCTGGGGCAACTTAACACATGGTACAGAATAGAACTTGTCTGTGGTATGTGTTGTGCTTTTGTTGCTAATGCAGTCTAACTGAGTATTTCTCGAGCACCCACCCGCTCGATTTTCTAGCTCCCAGTCCTTTGGGGATGTTATGGTGAAGCCCTCCATACAGTTGCAGTGTGGAACTTTATTATCAGTGCAAATTGTGAAAGGTCCACAAATTGCATGGACATCACACTGAGCTCTTGGTTGGGCATTGATCATTACCCAATCCTCTGAGCCCTTCATCCAAATGAATGTCTTCGCTTGACCTGAGACGTCAATGACATGACGAGTGACCATATTTGGATCCATATATTCAGCTACTAAATTATACGTCAAGTACTTCTCTTTGTCATTGTCGACAAATTTTGGACTAATAGAGTGGCGGGCTGACATCTCTGGAAGTGCAGCGAAATATTTGCCGTTCCATACACCGGTGGACCAATATGGTATGGATGAGTTCAGTGCCAGAAGCAATAACTGGTCAACACCACTGGGGTCTAATTGTTCACAGTACGCACCGGTAGCCGGGTTGACCAAGTTTTTCCAAGATACAAAACGGCGCTTCAGGCCGGTGACCTTGTCCCATCCGAGCTTCGCCCCAGGAAAAAATGTATCTGTGGGGTGGTCAAAGCTCTGCCACAAAACCTTTGTTGAGTTTGAAGAGTCTGTCAGTACAAGATTTCCACTACTCAACAGCATAGCAGCAGTGGTGCTATTTCTTTTGATGTTTGCTTGTGTAGTCCAGATCGCGGACTTGGTGGACCGGTTTACGACGACAAGGTTGCCATCGTGGGAGATCGTGAGCTCCAGTGAGGTGGTGTTCCTGATTGGCTTATCCCTATTTGCAACCCATGCTGAAGTGAATTTCGGTACCGTGTTGAACCATATGCCAAGGTACCAGTTGGCGGTGTGTCCAATCTGGAAGAAGCCAAGCGCGTACCTGCCATTGCTGGAGATGAGCTTGTTGTCGACGCCAAGTGCTTGGCCGGGCAAGATGGTGTCTGTCACGGCAGAACTCGCTGAGGTGTGTAGGCACAAGAGCATGGTGAAAACAACGAGGACGGGAGTCATGGTGAACTGAAGGTGGTGAGGGCGTGCAGAGGGCCTTGTTGTTGCTGTGCAGAGGCTTGAAATGTAGAGACTGTGGAGTCAAGCCCAGCATCCAAACTAGTATAGGCAGATTCAAAGGTTTTTTTCCAGTGGTGATGATGAATCGCCTCTTGCATAGCATGCACGGCAGGATTTGTGTGGTGGTAATGGAAAGGGTGGAGGAAGAAGAACGCTGGGGACATCAGCACCAGACACTTGGTTCGCCGTCGAAATCTCGTCGTCGCTCTCCTCCGGCTACCCGGCGAACCCAGTCAGAAGAGGTCTTTGCACCTGAATAACAATTCGTTGGTTACTATAAATTGAGATATCGATGTGTGTGTGTGGTTTAATGATGAGACCGACACTGTTCTTTTCGCACCCAACTGAAGTGCGTAGCAAAAAGAAAACAAAAATAAACTACAAAAAAGGTGAAGCGCAATTACAACGAGGACAAGTTGCAATTCCACGAAAAGAAAAATGTATTTGCAACAATTGCAAAACTAGTGAAGTACTACCTCTGTATCAAAATATATTTTTTGTACAGAGGTAGGTAACAATAAAATGGTGACTGAAAGTTCAGGAAAGTGACTGAAACTTAACAAAAGTAACTGACTGAAACTTAACAAAAAGAAATACTGAAACATAATTGGACATGTAAAAAAGAATGAAACTTCAAATGCTTAAAAATAAGGAGAGTCTAATTAATACAATTCTGCTGCTTTCATCAGCAAATAAAAGAAGAGATTGCGCTGCTTTAAATTCATCCGTCAACCATCATCTACCGGATAGTTAACTAGCACTGATTTTCACCAATATTCAGTTGGTGAAGGCACTTGTGTTGCACTTATGCACCCTCTCCCTCACCCCTCGTTCATAAATAATCGGCACTCACTTCTACTGCTACATAGTTCATAAGAAGAAGAAAAGTGGTCTATGTTGCTAGTTGTGCAAGGTTTAACATGTCGAGAACGCAAGAATAGATGGGAATAGGAGGTAGCAGGAAACTTAATTGGTGCCCAACAAGAAGATTGTTAGATCCTATCAGAGAACGTTGTCTCAACAATAATCAACACAGGAGATAGATGCAGGATGTGTGTAGTGTGACCTGCAGATCTGCAGCAAACACCCACATCTGGTGGAGGTGCTATTGACTCAGGAGCATCCTCACTGGCGTGTCGCCTACTCTGGTGCTGCTGTAAGGATGTTTGAGTATGCCCCATTTTTCTGGCAACTATGCGATGTTCTGGTTAAAAGCTCACGACACAGGGAATACAAAGTTGATAATTGTATTTCTATCGTCTATGAAATTTGTTCTGGATTGGATGCAATTGTGTTATTTTGAATTTGGTTCGGCGGGTAGAAACATTTTTCATGAGATAACAGTTCAAAGATTCAGATTTTCCCGGATATTTTTGGGATGAGTGTCTTAACTTTCTATATGATCAGTTGTGTCTGTCACTAATTAAACAAGATCATAGTCTTGGGTGCAGAATGGTGTGGAGCTCTTTGATCTACAGCAAAAGTCATCTCAAAGGTGTTAAATAGACACACTGCAAAATTCAGCATATTGATGTTATGCAGTCCAGATTTATTAAGGGGCGTTCGATTGTGGAAAAATTTATCCTTGCCTTGGTGATAGTACAGTCAGCTGTCAAGAGGAAATTGCCAATGATTGTTTTGAAGTTGGATTTTCAAAAAGCCTTTAATAAATTTCTTTGGGACTACCTGCTTGAAATCTTCGGTCACCGAAATTTTCACGATGGCCAGATTAAATGGATCCAAACCATGCTCCGATCTGGCCAGGCTCAGGTTCTTATCAATGGCACCCCTGGCTCTGGGGAAGCCATTTCTTTTGAGTTGGGAGTTCGGCAGGGTGATTCTCTTTTCCCGTGTCTTTTCATTTGGTTGCCAACGTCTTGCAGTGTATGTGTGCCAGAGAGTTCAACATTGGTCAGCTAATTCACCCGTTGGGAAGACAGGGCCCCTTCCCGGTGCTGAAATATGATCTCTCTCTCCCCCTCGGCAACCCTCGCTCTGTTTCTCTCCGCCTTTACTTCACCCACACTTCAGAATGATGTGTTCCTGTACTGTACTGTACTGCACACCTGATCTTTTTCCGTACGGTTTCTTTACCTGGTCTTTAATGTGGCCAGATGAGAGTTCAGCCGTTTCTTGATTGATTATAGCTGCCATAGCTGTGGTCTTCTGTTCTTTTTTTTACTGCGACAGTTGTGATGTTCTCTTCTTTTTTACCCAAGATTTCATTGTCTCCCCCTTCTGCTCTTGCGATGCAGAGGCCGTGCGTCTTGCAATTCCTTATACCAAATACCTCGGGTAGTTTGGATAAAAAATGGCGGCTATAGTGGTATTACAGTTAGCCCAAATTTGTAGTTGATTACATTAATTTTGCAATCGGTTGCTGGGAAAAGCTGCAAGTGTTTACCTGTTGCGTTGTCAGTTTTATCATACCCACCAATGAAGCTCTGATTGTGATGGCCTAATTTTTTTAAGCCCTGGACCGTAGAAAATTGTTCTACAGCAATTTTCATTAATAATAATAGTAAGTTACAATGGTAGGAGGAAAGAAGAAAAAGGAGAAAACAAAACTATCTAAAAGGAAGAGGAAACCACCATTTCAGCTCTAGGAAACGGAAGAAAAAAGTAAGAAGTTTGAATCTATCCATTCCCAGAAACAAGCAACATGCTTGTCCCTGATTCTATGTCTGAGCAGCGTGAGATCCTCCTTGAGACAGCCGAGCGAGACATCAAACAGAAATGAAACCTGTCTTCTTCCTCTGCCCTGCTCTCGTTCTACTCTGAATCCTCTGCTTTCTGGTGGCTGCTCTCCACAAGCAGCAAGTGTCCCTCGGTGCCAGCTCTCCACAAGTTGTATTTATTTCCTCCACCTTCTCTCCGACGACATCGTGGCCTCGGGACGTGAGCACCAGACACTTGTTCACGGGTCAAGATCTCATCATCGCTCCACTTCGGTTATCCAGAGGACCCGGTCAGAAGGTCTTTGCACCTGATTGGCATTTCGTTGGTTACTATAAACAGATACTGATGTCTGTGTATGTGTGGCTTAATGATGAGAGCGGCGATATTCTTTTTGCACCAAAGCAAAATGCAACTGCAGCAAAAAGAAAACAAAAAAATCTTTAAAAAAAGGTAAGTGCAATTACTACGAAGACAAGTTGCAATTCCACTAAAATAAAGGTGTAGTTTCAACAAATGCAAAACTAGTGAAGTATCAATAATAGGGTGAATGAAAGTTCAGAAAAGTGACCGAAACTTAACAAAAGCAACTGAAATCACAAAAGTGACTGAAACTTGACAAAAAATTACTGAAACACAATTGCACGCACAAAAAGGGACTTCGAAAAGTGCCTGCAGCTACGGGGCTCCAGGGCTCCTGGTATTTGAAATTTTTGAAAAACACAGTTTTGTTGCTTAAAGAAATCTTATATCAAATACGTGAATACATACACACATTCCTAAGGCATGGTAAAAAGCTGAAAAAGAAATACTTTATATTTTGGGAAGTACACAAAAGAGAAATTTCTGACAGAAAATGGCACACCTTTTCTCCTATAGTGTCAGAAATTTGGTTTTTTTCTATAGCCCAAAACAAAACGAGATTTCTACCGAAACTTGCCACGGGTATTCGGAATGTGTATATGTATCCCTGCGAAAAATTTCACATTTTTTTGAAACTTCAAAAATACAAATTTCAAAATGTTTACATATAGAGAGGAGTGGAGCTCGGGTGTTGCAATCCCTCTCTCACTGAAACTTCAACTGCTTGAAAATAAGGAGAGTCTAGTTAATACAATTATGCTGCTTTCATTCATAAAGAAAAGGAGAAACTGTGCCTCTTTAAATTCATACATCAACCATCATCTACTGGATAGAGTTAACTAGCTCAGCTCCATTCATGGCATTTGTACGACAGTTATTTAGCTGATGAAGCCACTTCTGTTACACTTATGCACCCTCTCCCTCACCCTTCATTCATAAATATTCGGCACTTCTAGTGCTCTAGAGTTCATAAGAAGTAGAAAAGTGTTCTACGTTGCTAGTTGTACTTGTGCAGGCATCGGGAGGATATCCATGAAAACTGATGCAAAGGTTTGACATGTTGAGGCGACAGGAATACATGGGAGTAGGAGGTAGCAGGAAACTTAGTTTGTAGCCAACAACAATAAACTGTCAAGCAAATCCTGAATCTTGGGCTGCAATGCAGAACACACAGCTGGACAAACTGCGGACTGGAGGTAGCAGGTACATGGGAGTACATGCGAGCCGTTGAAATTCAAAAATTTCAAAAAATTCGATTTCTTTTCGCTCGGGATGCAGCTTTCTCGTGGGGTAGCGAGAAACGCGGGAACAGGGCGGTAACCGAATTTTCCGCCCGGTACCCAAAACCTTGACTGTGACTACTTTGCGCAAATAAAGGATCTTGGCCTCTTTGATTGCAGCATTGAGGATGTTTCAGTGTGCCCCCGTCATCCAATGTTCCTGTAGCTTAAAGACTAATAATCCATCGTCTATAAGATATGTTCTAGATCGGACGACATTAATTGTATTATTTTGGGTTTGTGTAGACCGGTAGAAATAATTTTACATGGGGCAAGAGTTCAAAGATTCTCTGATATGCCAGTTATTTTTGGGCTGAATGTTTTGAGCTTTCTGTAATATCAGTTTTGTTACATTTTTAATACAGTTCTACTCGAGACCAAGTGGAAGGAGTGTATGTAAACACCTTTAATAGGCCTAGGCGGTTTTGCATTGAAACTACCTGTGATAGGCCTTATCGCAAGCATATGTGAACACACAACCTTCGGCATATGTTTATCACCTTAGACGGCTCATTCAACCATTCGAGGTTCCCCTTTTTTGTTCATTATATATATTTCGAAATGCGCAAGCGTAAAAATTATAGTTCCATATTCATTACTTTGAAACCATAGTGAAATAACATATTTAGACGCAATAGCAGTTTGTGCTCTTGCGTTTTTGTTCTATCGTCTTCTTCCCCTGTTTGTTCGTGAAGGGAGCATAGATTTGTTTACCGTAGGATCCCAGAAGGGCTCGAGTTCCACTATCAGGGGATAATGGAACAAAACATAAAAATACATCTTGGTGCAAACGAAGGTGGCATAGACGAGGAAGCTCTCTGACTTCTAAATATGGAGCGTCTAGTTAATACAAGTCTGTGCTGCCTTAAATTCACCCATCAAACATAAGATGCGTATAGTAAAGTTCTGATTTTTCTAGCTCCCCACCCGTTGCCTATGTACGATGGTTATTCACTTGGTGAAGGCGCTAATGTTGCACTTATGTACCCTCTCGCTCAGCCCCCAGTTTATAAATAATCGGCACCTCTAGTGCTACAGAGGTCACAAGAAGAAGAAAAATGCTCTACAATTGCTAGTTGTGCAAGCATGGGGAAGACCTCCATGAAATTGATGCAAGGTTTGAAACGACATGGGAGTAGGAGGTAGCAGGAAACTTAATTTGTGGCAAACAAGAATACCAAGCCAACCAAGTTACTGAGTTGTTCCGCGGACAGCTGCCTGCCATTGCTGTCAATGCACTTGACGCTCTGCTTTGGCTTGACTCTGACCTTGCCACAGTGGGTTGAAGATGCGCTCATCGGCACCGGGGTGCTAATGGTTTAGATCTTGAGCAGATCGAGCCGGCTGATGGCACAGTCGTGGTCTGATCGTCGCCTCTAGTGGCCATGTCTGGGTTACTTGTTCCAATGTTAGCACACCCCATTTGCTTTTCTACTCGGGGAGCCTATTCCCCTGCTCGTGCTTTTGATGTTGTTCTAGCCAGGAAAGCCACCGTTGCTCTTGGTTGTAGCTCGTTGCTTCAAGAATTGTATCTGTTAAACGCAGCATTGTAGGGATAGACATAGGGATAGATGTTTAAGTGTTTTCGGTAGCTATCTCCTGTAACCGAATTCCTCCTCTCTTATCCCTTCTCCTTCAAGAATGTAATCCCAACAACTTGTATGCGCTGTTATCCAGGGAGGTGCGCCCCTGCCATATAAACATGCAACGCGTCCCTCCAACGAGGCAAGACGCTTTCCGCCTATCGCACATGGTAATCAGAGCATCCCTCTTCCAATACATCTAGCTTTCCAACCTCCATTAGTGCCTAGCATGTCTTCCTCCGGATCCTCCCAGATCGGCCTCAACAACCAGGTCACGAAGAAGCTCACCCGTATGAACTACGTACCATGGCGCGTCCAGATCACGCCGCAGCTAAGGGGAGCTGGCGTCTTCGGCTATGCCGACGGCAGTACGTCGGAGCCAGCCAGCTTCCTTCCTGGCAAGGACAAGGACGGCAAGGACTCCACCGAGCCCAACCCTCTCCACCCAATCTGGGTCCGGTAGGATCAACAAGTGCTCGGGTACCTGCTCAACAATCTCTCCAAAGAGGTGTTGGTGCAGGTGACCGCGATCACCACAACGCACGCGCTGTGGACAACCCTGGCGGCCATGTTCTCCTCGCAGTCGCTCAGCCGCATCAACAACATCCGCACGGCTCTCCTTCATGCGCAGAAGGGAACTCAGCCGGTCGCCACCTTCTTCGCCCGCATGCGCGGCCTCGCTGATGAACTCGCCGCGGCCGACAAACCACTGCAAGATGACGAGATCGTCTCCTACATCATCCACGCGCTGGACATGGAGTACCAGCCTCTGGTGTCGGCTCTCGATGCTCGCACCTCCCCTGTCACCCTGGATGAGTTGTTCACCATGCTCAGCAACTTCGATCAGCGCATGGCACTCTACCAGGGTTTGGGTGGCTTCAAATCGTCCGCTAACGCCGCTGTAGGAGATATGCCCTAGAGGCAGTAATAACAGTTATTTTGTATCTCCAAGTTTGTAATGAATGTTTATGATCCATGCTATAACTGCAATGATTCTCGAGTCTACAATATCCACGAGGCTCGGAGGGAACTCATATGCACGTGTGGTATAATAAACGGTAAAACATATTCCTAGTCTTGCCTCTAAGACTAGCTCAAGTATTGCATGATGATCCTGTTTCCTGATCATGGGCATGACTATGCCGGCAATTTTGAGGGCACAAGTTTGGTAGAACGCTTGTGTTGAATCAACCCGGATTGATGTTGTGCTATGAGATACCTTCGTCACAAGTTTATGGTTTATATCATTGAGATAGTTAATGTTTGCATAATTCCTTAGACCATGAGAGTATCAAGTTCCTTCGTGCTTGCTTCGTGAACTTTGGGGTTTGTTAAACGTCATCCGTAACTGGGTGGCTATTACGGCAGCTTTCGGGTTCACGGAAAAGTATAGGAAGTAACAAGATAGCTCAAGATTGGGATTTGCACCTCAGACGATGGAGAGATATACTCGGGCCCTCTCGGTGTAACGGTATCCATCATCGTCTGGGCAGACACATTGTGATTTGATCACTGGGATGCCGGAACACGGAAACGAGAAAAGAGAACAAAACCGGTAACGAGGTAACTTGCATGGTGGAAAAATTGTTCGTCCATGGGCATGCAATAAATCTCACCTCGGGTGTTTGTGACATATCGCGAAGCAACAGGAATAGCTCACTGCAACTGGAGGTTCACTCGAATATTCATTCGTGTGGGTATAGGGGTCAATATGGGTGTCCACGGCTCCGATGTTGATCATTGATCGGAAGGGGTTCCAGGTCATGTCTATACTTCAACGAACCTATAGGGTCACACGCTTAAGGGTCATCTATCTGTTGAATACTAGACAGGGAGTCTGAGAGAAAATCACCGAAAAAGTTTCGGACACCGAAAAGTTTCGGACAACGGAATCGTACCGCAGAGAGAGGTCATCGGATAAGTTTCGATGATACCGAAAAGTTGTTTCGGGATACACCATTAAGTCAAATTGGTTTCGGCACATGCCTGATAATTCTTGGAGGATGCCAGAATCATTCTGGAAGCTTTTTGGAATTTTCTGAGATAAAAACCGGAAATGTTCCGGAGCTGCCGGAGCCACTTCAGATGCGTTTCGCAGATGAAAATCACTAAAACCGGAATTGTTTCGGAACGCGTTGAAAAACATTTTAGTGGGTACTGGAAATGTTCTTAGCCCACATAAATATTTTCAGTTCGATCAGACGCTGAAAAATGTCGTCGTGAATAGTGAAAATCAGCTTTATGGTTACTTTATGGAAAGCCACCTTTTGGGGCTTTGCTCCAAAAGATCTTGGGGATGACATGGATGGATAGGACCCATTTTTTGGGCCCCTCATGGGGGTGTGGCCGGCCACATGGGGTATCCCCCCTTGGGGACCCTTTTGTTCATTGGTTTCACTTCTAGGTCCTGGTGGAAGGACTTCATTCATGTGCATTTTGGGTTTTTGTGTGAAACTACCCTACCCCTTGGGATTTCCTATAAATAGAGGTGGAGGGGCAGCCCTCCACAATCATCCCTTGCTCTCATACACATGCCATGCATTATCTGGCTTCTTCTCTCCCTCCCACGAAAAGAGTTTCGTAGAGCCGTAAGGCTGTCTGGGTTCCGGCAGGAACTAGTTCTGGACGCCGAAGCCCTGCCGGATAGCTGACACCGTATGTGTGCAACCCCGTAGAGAGATTGTAGTTTCGATCTTTTGCCCGAGGGGCTGTTCGAGTGTCCTCCCGAAGGGCTGTCTGAGTCTCTGTCCGAGTTTCGAGGGTCCTCCCGAAGGGCTGTCCGCGACATTGTCTGGGGGACTGTCCGACCGCCTCCCGAAGGGCTGTCCGGAGAGGGAGTACATCCTCGCGGTTGGGAGGTTGTAAATCCTAGCTGCGGGGATCTGCACCGACGATCTACACCGACTCTTCTTCCGCTGCGCTTCGAGTCGGTACGGATCAGATCAAACCTTGTATGCAGTCTCCATAGTGGTCCTCGGCGTGCTCGCTATACCGAAAATTTTCGTTTTCTGTCGCGTTCCCCTACAGTGGCATCAAGAGCCGTGCTATGCGTAGATGCAGGTTACGATCTAGAATACATGGAGATGTATGGGTATTGCATAATATAATTTTGGAGTAGATGAGATCTATTGCTGAAAATTATTTATGCGGGTGACAGATGAAATCTGTTACCCGACGTTCTTGTTGCTTCCCTAGAATTTGCGTTTGCTCAATCTCGAGACAGCATGGTGGAATTTGACAAAGTTCTGGAAATCCGTGATCCTGATTGATCATGGAAGTGCTATCAGTTCTTTGGGTTCTGCCATAGTCAAAAGAAAGATGAAATTCGCAGATGAAAGGGCATTGCAGATATGATCTGCACGGGGGTCATGCGTATGACGAAGTTTAGTATGGGGCTCGAGATTTAATTATCTCGTGTTTCATACACCCCGAGATGTTAATCTAGCAACTTGAATAATCATACTTGATGATAAAACGTTGGTAGCTGCGGTTTAAGTCAAAACCTTAGAAGCCACGTAAATTAAAATTTTGCATAAACCGATTAGAGGCGTCTAACTTGGTTTTGCAGGATGTGCATGTGATGTGGTATAGCAATGCTCATATTCAATTTGATTATGTATGAGATGACTATATGATGTAACTAACATGACCTGCGTGTCATGATTCTGCATGATGGCTGGAGCCATATGATTGCACTTTAATGACCTGCGTGTCAACCTTAAGTAATGCACTTATTTTATTAGCTATAGAGATAGCAATATTATCTGGTGCATCGACAAGGTGGTGGCAATCTTCGCGAAGGTGAACACCGACGCAAATGCCGAAGACGAAGAATTGAAAAACTTCTCCGTCAGAAAGGGCTATACCATATCATGCTAATTATGAATTGCCTGAGATGTTTATCCCCTATGATGCACCCTTCTTGATTGCGCGGTAGTCGCTTTTATTAGGGTGATCTCTCACTTAAAAATATCAAGTAGATAGTGTTCTCCCAAGTGTAGCACCGTCACGGCACCTATCTTTTCGGGGTGCGCCGTGTCACACGGGTACGAACGATTAGAGAAGTGTGAGGCGGGTGAGTTGAGACCTCGCGGCGAGATCACTTGGTTGTCTTGACGTTCAGGCATGACCGTCATGAGCTCGGAACACACGCATCGAAAGATGGACAAGAGTCACATAGTGATGTGATTGGCAAGTTGGCCTACCGGTTAAGATTTTCGTCATCAGTGGTGTTACACCAATGGCGAACAATCAAGACACGGATCTTGAATCACTCATAATCAATTTTGAGAGATATTGATTTGAGTGGGAGTGCATTTTAGAATAAAATGTTTATTCACTAGTGCAAATTTCATTATAAACAAAGTCTAAGTGAAACTTGTGTCTTCGTTGTAGATAAAATGGCTCGCAACACTGCGTTCAACTTAGGCCCGATGTTAGAGAAAGAGAAGTTAGCTACGACTGGAAACAACTATGCGGACTGGGTCCGTAACCTGAGGATTGTCCTCAGGAGCGCTAAGAAATTGTACGTGCTTGAAACTGCTCTTCCAGCTAAACCGGCGGCAGATGCACCGGTAGATGAACAAAATGTCTGGGCCACTAAGGATGATGATCACAACTTAGTGCAGTGCCTCATGCTAGCTTGCATGAGTCCAGGGCTTCAAAAACGTTTTGAATTCCATAAAGCCCGTGATATGATCCAGGAATTGGATGCTCTGTACAAGGAAACCGCAAAGTCTGAACGATATGATATCATGAAGGCTTTGATGGATTGCAAGATGGCTGAGGGTAGTTCAGTTGGCGAACACGTGGTCAAAATGATTGGCTATTCTGAAAGGCTTAAAGCCCTAGAATTTCCACTTCCACCTGGCCATATGATGGACATGTTGCTTTCTTCACTCCCCCCGTCTTACGACGGTTTTGTCATGAACTACAACATGACAGGGATGGAGAAGACGCCGGAAGAAGTGCTCGCCATGCTGAAAACTACAGAAGGAGGACTGCGGAAAAATCGCAAGCAAGTGTTGCTTGTGAATAAAACCGCCAGTTTCAAAAAGAAGAAAGGCAAGCCAAAGAAGGGCAAGGGCACCGGTAAGACCGGCTCCCAAAGCAACTCTAAGGGCGGAGCCAAGAATGAAACTGAGTGCTTCTACTGCAAGGGCACAGGACACTGGAAGAGAAACTGCAAGAAGTATCTGGAAGATAAGAAGACCGGGAAAACCGGAAAAGTTATAATTGTTATACAAGTTAATGTCATTGACGTTTTGCTTGCTAGCGAAAACTCTAAGTCTTGGGTATTTGATACCGGATCAGTTGCTCACATTTGCAACTCGATACAGGGACTTCAGAAGGTGCGCAAGCTAGCAAAGAATGAAGTCGTGATGCGCGTCGGGAACGGCGCTGGGATCGCCGCTCAAGCCGTCGGCATTATGCCTCTACGTCTCCCTTCTGGATTTATCTTAGAACTAAGTAACTGTTATTTTGTTCCACTGTTGTGTAGAAACATTATCTCCGGATCATGTTTGGTACACGATGGGTATTCGTACAAGTCTGAGAACAATGGTTGTTCACTTTATTGTAAGGATATGTTTTATGGATTTGCACCCATTGTTGGGGGCCTTTTCATACTAAATCTTGAATGTGGAAATGATGTCTTTAACATGAATGCTAAACGCCTTAAGAAGGCTGATACCACCACCACTTTCATGTGGCACTGTCGCCTTGGCCACATCGGTAAGAAACGCATGCAAAGACTCCATAAAGATGGAGTTTTACCGTCCCTTGATTTTGAATCATTTGACACATATGAAGCTTGCCTGATGGGGAAAATGACCAAGACGCCGTTCACGGGTCATCCTGAACGGGCGGGTGAATTATTGGAAATAATACATAGTGATGTATGTGGTCCAATGAACACAGGCGCACGGGGTGGATATTTTTACTTCGTGACTTTTACTGATGATTTGAGTAGGTATGGCTATATCTACTTAATGAAGCATAAATCGGAAACCTTTGAAAAGTTCAAAGAATTTCAGAATGAGGTAGAAAATCATCGTAACAAAAAGATTAAGTTTCTGCGGTCTGATCGCAGAGGCGAATATCTTAGTCATGAGTTTGGCCAACATCTGAGTGATCGTGGAATCGTTTCACAGCTTACGCCTCCCGGAACTCCACAGAGAAATGGAGTATCGGAACGACGTAACCGAACCTTGTTGGACATGGTAAGGTCAATGATGTCTCTTACAAATCTTCCAATATCTTTTTGGGGTCACGCACTACTTACTGCTGCTCACACACTAAACAAAGCACCGTCTAAATCTGTTGAGACGACGCCACATGAGATGTGGCACGGGAAGAAACCCGACCTGTCGTTTTTCAAAATTTGGGGTTGTGAAGCTTATGTAAAGCGTTTACAGCCAAGCAAACTTGATCCCAGATCAGACAAATGTTACTTTGTAGGTTATCCCAAGGAGACAGTTGGGTATTCTTTCTACCACGCCTCCGAGAACAAAGTGTTTGTTGCAAAACATGGAGTCTTTCTTGAGAAAGAGTTTCTCACTAAAGAAGTGAGTGGGAGGACAGTACAACTCAATGAGATTAGTGAATCTTCGGCAACCGTTGATATGGCTAAGGAACCGGAAGAAATTCCGCTAATTATCCCTACAACCGAGCCGGAAGTTGTCGCATGTGATGCGGAGACTTCAGACAATGTTGTAACTGAACCGCGCAGATCAGGTAGGGCTATCCAGCCACCTGAGTGGTTTCATAACGAAATCTTCATTCTTGAAGACGATGAACCTGCGCACTACAAGGAAGCGATGGCGGGGCCCAGCTCAAAAGAATGGCACAAAGCCATGAGATCCGAAATGGAATCCATGTACGAAAACCAAGTTTGGAACTTGGAAGAACTTCCAGAAGGCGTAAAGCCCATTGGTTGTAAATGGATTTTCAAAAGAAAGACGGACGCGGATGGTAACATTACTATCCACAAAGCTAGACTTGTCGCGAAAGGGTTCACACAAGTTCCAGGAGTGGACTACGACGAGACTTTCTCGCCAGTAGCTATGCTTAGGTCTGTTCGGATATTGCTAGCAATTGCTGCTTATTTCGACTATGAAATATGGCAGATGGATGTCAAAACGGCTTTCCTAAATGGAAACCTCAAAGAGGATGTATACATGATACAGCCAGAAGGTTTTGTCATTCATGAGGATGCTGGAAAGGTATGCAAACTTCAGAAAGCCATTTATGGTCTGAAGCAAGCATCAAGGAGCTGGAACATTCGTTTTGATGAAGTGGTCAAAGAGTTTGGCTTCATCAGGAATGACGAAGAATCTTGTGTTTACAAGAAGTTTAGTGGGAGCGCAAAAGCATTTCTAATCTTGTATGTGGATGACATATTGTTGATTGGAAATGACGTGAATTTTCTTAGCGAAATAAAAGACTCATTGAAGAAAAGTTTTTCAATGAAAGACTTAGGCGAAGCGGCATATGTATTAGGCATCAGGATCTATAGAGATAGATCAAAACGCCTGATAGCGCTTAGCCAAAGCACGTACATTGACAAGGTGTTGAAAAGGTTCAACATGGAGAACTCCAAGAAAGGCCTACTCCCCATGTCACCTGGCACAGTGCTTTGCAAGAATCAGAGTCCTCGGACTCTGGATGAGCGAGTACAAATGAATGATGTTCCATATGCCTCGGCAGTTGGTTCTATTATGTATGCCATGCTATGTACAAGACCAGATGTTTCCTATGCGCTAAGTGTTAGCAGCCGGTACCAAAGTGATCCAGGGTTGGAACACTGGGCCGCAGTCAAGGGTATTCTTAAGTACCTCAGAAGGACCAAGGATTTACTCCTTGTGTACGGAGGTGATGAAGAGCTCATTGTAAGTGGTTACACTGATGCAGGCTTCATGACTGACCCAGATGACTTCAAATCTCAATCAGGCTACGTTTTCATATTGAACGGCGGCGCAGTTGATTGGAAAAGTTCCAAACAAAAGACTGTGGCGGATTCTACGACGGAGGCGGAATATGTTGCTGCTTCAGAAGCCTCCAAGGAGGCGGTATGGATCAAACAATTTCTTGAAGACCTTGGTGTGGTTCCTAGTGCCCAGGACCCGGTGGAGATCTATTGTGATAATAGTGGCGCCGTGGCTCAGGCAAGGGAGCCAAGTTCGCACCATAAGACAAGACATATTCAACGCAAATATAAACTCATTCGACATCATGTCGAAGAGGGTTTAGTGAAAGTACGCAAAGTTCACACGGATCTGAACGTGTCAGACCCGATGACAAAGCCTCTACCACGAGCAAAACATGAGCAGCACCGGATAGCCATTGGTGTTAGGGAAGCCATGTAACTGGATTATGACTCTAGTGCAAGTGGGAGTCTGTAGGAGATATGCCCTAGAGGCAGTAATAACAGTTATTTTGTATCTCCAAGTTTGTAATGAATGTTTATGATCCATGCTATAACTGCAATGATTCTCGAGTCTACAATATCCACGAGGCTCGGAGGGAACTCATATGCACGTGTGGTATAATAAACGGTAAAATATATTCCTAGTCTTGCCTCTAAGACTAGCTCAAGTATTGCATGATGATCCTGTTTCCTGATCATGGGCATGACTATGCCGGCAATTTTGAGGGCACAAGTTTGGTAGAACGCTTGTGTTGAATCAACCCGGATTGATGTTGTGCTATGAGATACCTTCGTCACAAGTTTATGGTTAATATCATTGAGATAGTTAATGTTTGCATAATTCCTTAGACCATGAGAGTATCAAGTTCCTTCGTGCTTGCTTCGTGAACTTTGGGGTTTGTTAAACGTCATCCGTAACTGGGTGGCTATTACGGCAGCTTTCGGGTTCACGGAAAAGTATAGGAAGTAACAAGATAGCTCAAGATTGGGATTTGCTCCTCCGACGATGGAGAGATATACTCGGGCCCTCTCGGTGTAACGGTATCCATCATCGTCTGGCCAGACACATTGTGATTTGATCACTGGGATGCCGGAACACGGAAACGAGAAAAGAGAACAAAACCGGTAACGAGGTAACTTGCATGGTGGACAAATTGTTCGTCCATGGGCATGCAATAAATCTCACCTCGGGTGTTTGTGACATATCGCGAAGCAACAGGAATAGCTCACTGCAACTGGAGGTTCACTCGAATATTCATTCGTGTGGGTATAGGGGTCAATATGGGTGTCCACGGCTCCGATGTTGATCATTGATCGGAAGGGGTTCCAGGTCATGTCTATACTTCACCGAACCTATAGGGTCACACGCTTAAGGGTCATCTATCTGCTGAATACTAGACAGGGAGTCTGAGAGAAAATCACCGAAAAAGTTTCGGACACCGAAAAGTTTCGGACAGCGGAATCGTACCGCAGAGAGAGGTCATCGGATAAGTTTCGATGATACCGAAAAGTTGTTTCGGGATACACCATTAAGTCAAATTGGTTTCGGCACATGCCTGATAATTCTTGGAGGATGCCAGAATCATTCTGGAAGCTTTTTGGAATTTTCTGAGATAAAAACCGGAAATGTTCCGGAGCTGCCGGAGCCACTTCAGATGCGTTTCGCAGATGAAAATCACTAAAACCGGAATTGTTTCGGAACGTGTTGAAAAACATTTTAGTGGGTACTGGAAATGTTCTTAGCCCACATAAATATTTTCAGTTCGATCAGACGCTGAAAAATATCGTCGTGAATAGTGAAAATCAGCTTTATGGTTACTTTATGGAAAGCCACCTTTTGGGGCTTTGCTCCAAAAGATCTTGGGGATGACATGGATGGATAGGACCCATTTTTTGGGCCCCTCATGGGGGTGTGGCCGGCCACATGGGGTATCCCCCTTGGGGACCCTTTTGTTCATTGGTTTCACTTCTAGGTCCTTGTGGAAGGACTTCATTCATGTGCATTTTGGGTTTTTGTGTGAAACTACCCTACCCCTTGGGATTTCCTATAAATAGAGGTGGAGGGGCAGCCCTCCACAATCATCCCTTGCTCTCATACACATGCCATGCATTATCTGGCTTCTTCTCTCCCTCCCACGAAAAGAGTTTCGTAGAGCCGTAAGGCTGTCTGGGTTCCGGCAGGAACTAGTTCTGGACGGCGAAGCCCTGCCGGATAGCTGACACCGTATGTGTGCAACCCCGTAGAGAGATTGTAGTTTCGATCTTTTGCCCGAGGGGCTGTTCGAGTGTCCTCCCGAAGGGCTATCCGAGTCTCTGTCCGAGTTTCGAGGGTCCTCCCGAAGGGCTGTCCGCGACATTGTCCGGGGGACTGTCCGACCGCCTCCCGAAGGGCTGTCCGGAGAGGGAGTACATCCTCGCGGTTGGGAGGTTGTAAATCCTAGCTGCGGGGATCTGCACCGATGATCTACACCGACTCTTCTTCCGCTGCGCTTCGAGTCGGTACGGATCAGATCAAACCTTGTATGCAGTCTCCATAGTGGTCCTGGGCGTGCTCGCTATACCGAAAATTTTCGTTTTCTGTCGCGTTCCCCTACAGCCGCCTCTCTTGGCCACGGCAGCAGCCCTCCACGAGGCAAGGCATGATGTGGTGGCGGCGGCAACTCCTCCAACAGCACCAATCCACGCGCCGGGCGCTCCCCGTCCACCAACTCCTAGGGACGCGGCAGCGGTGGCGGCCGAGGCTCCAACAGAGCGCGCCCTGATGCGCCGCGCTGCCATATCTGCGGCAGGCTCGGGCACAGCGCTCGGGACTGTTGGTACCGCTACGACGATGATGATGACTCCTCCTAGGACGAGGACAAGGTGGCTGCTGCTGCGGACGGCTCCTACGGCGTCGAGACCAACTGGTACGTCGACAGTGGGGCCACCGAACACATCACCAGCGAGCTCGAGAAGGTGACCAGGCGGGAGAAATTGAAGGAAATATGCCCTAGAGGCAATAATAAAGTTGTTATTTATATTTCCTTATATCATGATAAATGTTTATTATTCATGCTAGAATTGTATTAACCGGATACTTGATACATGTGTGAATACATAGACAAAACAAAGTGTCCCTAGTATGCCTCTACTAGACTAGCTCGTTAATCAAAGATGGTTAAGTTTCCTGACCATAGACATGTGTTGTCATTTCATGAACGAGATCACATCATTAGGAGAATAATGTGATGGACAAGACCCATCGTTAGCTTGGCATAATGATCGTTTAGTTTATTGTTATTGCTTTCTTCATGACTTATACATGTTCCTCTAACTATGAGATTATGCAACTCCTGAATACCGGAGGAACACCTTGTGTGATATCAAACGTCTCAACGTAACTGGGTGATTATAAAGATGCTCTACAGGTGTCTCCGATGGTGTGTGTTGAGTTGGCATAGATCGAGATTAGGATTTGTCACTCCGTGTTTCGGAGAAGTATCTCTGGGCCCTCTCGGTAATGCACATCACTATAAGCCTTGCAAGCAATGTGACTAATGAGTTAGTTACGGGATGATGCATTACGGAACGAGTAAAGAGACTTGCCGGTAACGAGATTGAACTAGGTATGATGATACCGACGATCGAATCTCGGGCAAGTAACATACCGATGACAAAGGGAATAACGTATGTTGTTATGCGGTTTGACCGATAAAGATCTTCGTAGAATATGTAGGAGCCAATATGAGCATCCAGGTTCCGCTATTGGTTATTGACTGGAGATGAGTCTTGGTCATGTCTACATAGTTCTCGAACCCGTAGGGTCCGCACGCTTAACGTTCGATGACGATTTTGTATTATATGAGTTATGTGATTTGGTGACCAAATGTTGTTCGGAGTCCCGAATGAGATCACGGACATCACGAGGAGTCTCAAAATGGTTGAGAGGTAAAGATTCGTATATAGGACGCTAGTATTCGGACACCGGAAGTGTTCCGCGGGTACCAGGTACGTATCGGGTCACCGGAAGGGGTTCCGGGCACCCCCCGGCATAGATATGGGCCTTATTGGGCCTAGGAAGGGACAGACCAGCCCCTTGTGGGCTGGTGCGCCCCCATATGGGCTGATCTAAGTGGAGAAAGGAAAAGGGGAGGAGGAAAGGAAATAGAGGGAATAGGATTCCCCCTTCCTTTCCCCTCTCCCCTCTTTCCTTCCCCCCCTCCGAATAGGAATAGGAAAGGGGGGAGGCCGACTTTGGAGGCGCCCAAGTAGGATTGCTCCTACTTGGGGCGCCCCCTTCGCTGCCTCTCCTCCCCTCCGACCTATATATATGAAGGGGGGGGGGCACCGCTAGAACACACAACAAACATTGTTAGCCGTGTGCGGTGGCCCCCTCCACAGATTTCCACCTCAGTCATATCGTTGTAGTGCTTAGGCGAAGCCCTGCGTCGGTAACTTCATCATCACCGTCATCACGCCGTCGTGTTGATGAAGCTCTCCCTTGACACTTAGCTGGATCTAGAGTTCGTGGGACGTCACTGAGCTGAACGTGTGCAAATCGCGGAGGTGTCGTACTTTTGGTACTAGGATCGGTCGGATCGTGAAGACGTACGACTACATCAACCGCGTTGTCATAACGCTTCCGTTTTCGGTCTATGAGGGTATGTGGACAACACTCTCCCCTCTCGTTGCTATGCATCACCTAGATGGATATTGCGTGTGCGTAGGAATTGTTTTGAAATTACTGCGTTCCCCAACAGTGGCATCCGAGCCAGGTCTATGCGTAGATGTTATATGCACGAGTAGAACACAAGGAGTTGTGGGCGATAATAGTCATACTGCTTACCAGCATGTCACACTTTGATTCGGCGGTATTGTTGGATGAAGCGGCCCAGACCGACATTACATGACCGCGTTCATGAGACTTGTTCTACTGCCGTGCTTCGCACACAGGTGGCTAGTGGGTGTCTATTTCTCCAACTTTAGTTGAATCGAGTGTGACTACGCCCGGTCCTTGTTGAAGGTTAAAACAACAAACTTGACGAAAAATCGTTGTGGTTTTGATGCGTAGGTAAAAACGGTTCTTGCTAAGCCCGTAGCAGCCACGTAAAACTTGCAACAACAAAGTAGAGGACGTCTAACCTGTTTTTGCAAGGCATGATGTGATGTGATATGGTCAAGATGTGATTATATATAAATTATTGTATGAGATGATCATGTTTTGTAACGGTTATCGGCAACTGGCAGGAGCCATATGGTTGTCGCTTTATTGTCTGAAATGCAATCGCCATGTAATTGCTTTACTTTATCACTAAGCGGTAGCGATAGTCGTAGAAGCAATAGTTGGCGAGACGACAACGATGCTTTGATGGAGATCAAGGTGTCAAGCCGGTGATGATGGTGATCATGATGGTGCTTTGGAGATGGAGATCAAAGGCACAAGATGATGATGGCCATATCATATCACTTATATTGATTGCATGTGATGTTTATCCTTTATGCATCTTATTTTGCTTAGTACGGCAGTAGCATTATAAGATGATCTCTCACTAAATTTCAAGGTACAGGTGTTCTCCCTGAGTATGCACTGTTGCTACAGTTCGTCATGTCGAGACACCACATGATGATCGGGTGTGATAAGCTCTACGTTCACATACAACGGGTGCAAGCCAGTTTTGCACATGCAGAATACTCGGGTTAAACTTGACGAGCCTAGCATATGCAGATATGGCCTCGGAACACTGAGACCGAAAGGTCGAGCGTGAATCATATAGCAGATATGATCAACATAGTGATGTTCACCATTGAAAACTACTCCATCTCACGTGATGATCGGACATGGTTTAGTTGATATGGATCACGTGATCACTTAGATGATTATAGGGATGTCTATCTAAGTGGGAGTTCTTAAGTAATATGATTAATTGAACTTTAATTTATCATGAGCTTAGTACCCGATAGTATTTGCATAACTATGTTGTAGATCAATAGTTCGTGATGTAGCTCCCCATTTATTTTTGATATGTTCCTAGAGAAAAACTATGTTGAAAGATGATAGTAGCAATGATGCGGACTAGGTCCGTGATCTGAGGATTATCCTTCATTGCTGCACAGAAGAATTATGTCCTTGATGCACCGCTAGGTGACGGACCTATTGCAGGAGCAGATGCAGACGTTATGAATGTTTGGCAAGCTCGGTATGATAACTACTTGATAGTTTAGTGCGCCATGCTTTACGGCTTAGAACCGGGACTTGAAAAACGTTTTGAAACGCCACGGAGCATATAAGATGTTCCAAGAGCTGAAATTGGTATTTCAGACTCATGCCCGAGTCGAGAGGTATGAGACCTCTGATAGTACTTTGCCTACAAGATGGAGGAGAATAGCTCAACCAGTGAGCATGTGCTCAGATTGTCTGGGTACTACAATTGCTTGAATCAAGTGGGAGTTAATCTTCCAGATAAGATAGTAATTGACAAAATTCTCTAGTCACTATCACCAAGTTACTAGAACTTCGTGATGAACTATAATATGCAAGGGATAACGAAAACAATTCCCAAGCTCTTCACGATGCTAAAATTGGCGAAGGTAGAAATCAAGAAAAGCATCAAGTGTTGATGGTTAACAAGACCACTAGTTTCAAGAAAAGGGCAAAGGGATAGAAAGCGAACTTCAAGAAGAATGACAAACAAGTTGTCATCCCCGTGAAGAAGCCCAAAGCTAGACCCAAGCCTGAAACTGAGTGCTTCTACTGCAAAGGAAATGGTCACTGGAAGTGGAACTGCCCCACATACTTGGCGGATAAGAAGGATGGCAAAGTGAACAAAAGTATATATGATATACATGTTATTGATGTGTACTTTACTAGTGTTCATAGTAGCCCCTGGGTATTTGATACTGGTTCAGTTGCTATGATTAGTAACTCGAAACAGGAGTTACAAAATGAACAAAGACTAGTTGAGGGCAAGGTGACGATGTGTGTTGGAAATGATTCCAAGGTTGATAAGATCACCATCGCACACTCCCTTTACCTTCAGGATTAGTGTTGAACCTAAAATAAATGTTATTTGGTGTTTGCGTTGAGCATAATATGATTGGATCATGTTTATTGCAATACGGTTATTCATTCAAGTCAAAGTATAATTGTTATTCTGTTTACATGAATAAAACCTTCTGTGGTCATACACCCAAGGTGAATGGTTTATTGAATCTCGATCGTAGTAATACACATATTCATAATATTGATGCCAAAAGATGCAAAGTTGATAATGATAGTGCAACATATTTGTGGCACTGCCGTTTAGGTCATATTGGTGTAAAGCGCATGAAGAAACTCCATGCTGATGGGCTTTTGGAATCACTTGATGCTTGCGAACCATGCCTCATGGGCAAGATGACTAAAAATCCGTTCTCCGGAACAATGGAGCGAGCAACTGACTTATTGGAAATAATACATACTGATGTATGCGATCCGATGAGTGTTGAGGCTTGCGGCGGGTATCGTTATTTTTCTGACCTTCACAGATGATTTGAGCAGATATGGGTACATCTACTTGATGAAACATAAGTCTGAAACATTTGAAAAGTTCAAAGAATTTTAGACTGAAGTGGAAAATCATCGTAACAAGAAAATAAAGTTTCTACGATCTGATCGCGGAGACGAATATTTGAGTTACGAGTTTGGTCTTCATTTGAAACAATGTGGAATAGTTTCGCAACTCACGCCACCTGGAACACCACAGCGTAATGGTGTGTTCGAACATCATAATCGTACTTTATTAGATATGGTGCAATCTATGATGTCTCTTACCGATTTATCACTATCGTTTTGGGGTTATGCATTAGAGACAGCTGCATTCACGCTATATAGGGCACCATCTAAATCCGTTGAGACGACACCATATGAACTGTGGTTTGGCAAGAAACCCGAGTTGTCGTTTCTTAGAATTTGGGGCTGCGATGCTTATGTGAAAAAGCTTCAACCTGATAAGCTCGAACCCAAATAGGAGAAATGTGTCTTCATAGGATACCCAAAATAAACTGTTGGGTACACCTTCTATCACAGATCCGAAGGCAAGATCTTTGTTGCTAAGAGTGGATCCTTTCTAGAGAAGGAGTCTCTCTTGAAACAAGTGAGTGGGAGGAAAGTAGAACCTGATGAGGTAGTTGTACCTTCTCCCTTATTGGAAAGTAGTTCATCACAGAAATCAGTTCCAGTGATTCCTACACCAATTAGTGAGGAAGCTAATGATGATGATCATGAAACTTCTGATCAAGTTACTACCGAACCTCGTAGGTCAACTAGAGTAAGATCCACACCAGAGTGGTACGGTAATCCTGTTCTGGAGGTCATGTTACTTGACCATGGCAAACCTACGAACTATGAGGAAGCGATGCTGAGCCCAGATTCCGCGAAATGGCTTGAGGCCATGAAATCTGAGATGGGATCCATGTATGAGAACAAAGTATGGACTTTGATTGACTTGCCTGATGATCGGCTAGCCATTGAGAATAATCGATCTTCAAGAGGAAGACGGACGCTGATAGTAGTGTTACTATCTACAAAGCTCGAATTGTCGAAAAAAAGTTTTCGACAAGTTCAAGGTGTTGACTACGATAAGATTTTCTCACTCGTAGCGATGCTTAAGTCTGTCCGAATGATGTTAGCAATTGCCACATTTTATGAAATATGGCAAATGGATGTGAAAACTACATTCCTTAATGGATTTCTCAAAGAAGAGTTGTATATGATACAAATAGAAGGTTTTGTCAATCCTAAAGGTGCTAACAAAATACGCAAGCTCCAACAATCCATCTATGGACTGGTGCAAGCATCTCGGAGTTGGAATATACGCTCTGATAAGTTGATCAAAGCATATAGTTTTATACAGACTTGGTGAAGACTGTATTTATAAGAAAGTGAGTGGGAGCACTACAGCCTTTCTGATAAGTATATGTGAATGACATATTGTTGATCGGAAATGATGTAGAATTTTCTGGAAAGCATAAAGGAGTGTTTGAAAGGAGGTTTTCAAAGAAAGACCTCGGTGAAGCTGCTTACATATTGGGCATCAAGATCTATATAGATAGATCAAGACGCTTGATAAGATTTTTCAATGCGTACATACCTTGACAAGATTTTTGAAGTAGTTCAAAATGGAACAGTCAAAGAAGGAGTTTTTTCCTGCATTGCAAGGTGTAAAGTTGAGTAAGACTCAAAACACGACCACGGCAGAAAATAGAAAGAGAATGAAAGTCATTCCCTAAGCCTTAGCCATAGGTTCTATAAAGTATGCTATGCTGTGTACCCAACCTATTGTGTACCTTGCCATGAGTTTGGCAAGCGGGTACGATATTGATCCAGGAGCGGATCACTTGACAGCGGTCAAAATTATCCTTAGAAGCCTAAGGAGATATTTCTCGGTTATGGAGGTGATAAAGAGTTCACCGTAAAGAGTTACGCCGATGCAAGCTTTTACACCGACCCGGATGACTCTGAGTCTCAATCTGGATACATATTGAAAGTGGGAGCAATTAGCTAGAGTAGCTCCATGCAGAGCATTGTAGACATAGAAAATTTCCAAAATACATACGACTCTGAATATGACAGACCCATTGACTAAGCTTCTCTCACAAGCAAAACATGATCACACCTTAGTACTCTTTGGGTGTTAATCACATAGCGATGTGAACTAGATTAGTTACTCGAGTAAAACCCTTTGGGTATTTGTCACATGGCGATGTGAACTAATCACATGGTGATGTGAATTATTGGTGTTAAATCACATGGCGATGTGAACTAGATTATTGACTCTAGTGCAAGTGGGAGACTGAAGGAAATATGCCCTAGAGGCAATAATAAAGTTGTTATTAATATTTCCTTATATCATGATAAATGTTTATTATTCATGCTAGAATTGTATTAACCGGATACTTGATACATGTGTGAATACATAGACAAAACAAAGTGTCCCTAGTATGCCTCTACTAGACTAGCTCGTTAATCAAAGATGGTTAGGTTTCCTGACCATAGACATGTGTTGTCATTTGATGAACGGGATCACATCATTAGGAGAATGATGTGATGGACAAGACCCATCCGTTAGCTTGGCATAATGATCGTTTAGTTTATTCCTAGAGTGGTACGGTAATCCTGTTCTGGAGGTCATGTTACTTGACCATGGCAAACCTACGAACTATGAGGAAGCGATGCTGAGCCCAGATTCCGCGAAATGGCTTGAGGCCATGAAATCTGAGATGGGATCCATGTATGAGAACAAAGTATGGACTTTGATTGACTTGCCTGATGATCGGCTAGCCATTGAGAATAATCGATCTTCAAGAGGAAGACGGACGTTGATAGTAGTGTTACTATCTACAAAACTCGAATTGTCAAAAAAAAGTTTTCGACAAGTTCAAGGTGTTGACTACAATAAGATTTTCTCACTCGTAGCGATGCTTAAGTCTGTCCGAATGATGTTAGCAATTGCCACATTTTATGAAATATGGCAAATGGATGTCAAAACTACATTCCGTAATGGATTTCCCAAAGAAGAGTTGGATATGATACAAATAGAAGGTTTCGTCAATCCTAAAGGTGCTAACAAAATATGCAAGCTCCACCAATCCATCTATGGACTAGTGCAAGCATCTCGGAGTTGGAATATACGCTCTGATAAGTTGATCAAAGCAAATAGTTTTATACAGACTTGGTGAAGCCTGTATTTATAAGAAAGTGAGTGGGAGCACTACAGCCTTTCTGATAAGTATATGTGAATGACATATTGTTGATCGGAAATGATGTAGAATTTTCTGGAAAGCATAAAGGAGTGTTTGAAAGGAGTTTTTCAAAGAAAGACCTCGGTGAAGCTGCTTACATATTGGGCATCAAGATCTATAGAGATAGATCAAGACACTTGATAAGATTTTTCAATGAGTACATACCTTGACAAGATTTTTGAAGTAGTTCAAAATGGAACAGTCAAAGAAGGAGTTCTTTCCTGCATTGCAAGGTGTAAAGTTGAGTAAGACTCAAAACACGACCACGGCAAAAAATAGAAAGAGAATGAAAGTCATTCCCTATGCCTCAGCCATAGGTTCTATAAAGTATGCTATGCTATGTACCAAACCTATTGTGTACCTTGCCATGAGTTTGGCAAGCGGGTACGATATGGATCTAGGAGTGGAACAATTGATAGCGGTCAAAATTATCCTTAGAAGACTATGGAGATATTTCTCGGTTATGGAGGTGATAAAGAGTTCACCGTAAAGAGTTAAGCTGATGCAAGCTTTTAGACCGATCCGGATGACTCTGAGTCTCAATCTGGATACATATTGAAAGTGGGAGCAATTAGCTAGAGTAGCTCCATGCAGAGCATTGTAGACATAGAAAATTTCCAAAATACATACGACTCTGAATATGACAGACCCATTGACTAAGCTTCTCTCACAAGCAAAACATGATCACACCTTAGTACTCTTTGGGTGTTAATCACATAGCGATGTGAACTAGATTATTGACTCTAGTAAAACCCTTTGGGTATTTGTCACATGGAGATGTGAACTAATCACATGGTGATGTGAATTATTGGTGTTAAATCACATGGCGATGTGAACTAGATTATTGACTCTAGTGCAAGTGGAAGACTGAAGGAAATATGCCCTAGAGGCAATAACAAAGTTGTTATTAATATTTCCTTATATCATGATAAATGTTTATTATTCATGCTAGAATTGTATTAACCGGATACTTGATACATGTGTGAATACATACACAAAACGAAGTGTCCCTAGTATGCCTCTACTAGACTAGCTCGTTAATCAAAGATGGTTAAGTTTCCTGACCATAGACATGTGTTGTCATTTGTTGAACGAGATCACATCATTAGGAGAATGATGTGATGGACAAGACCCATCCGTTAGCTTGGCATAATGATCGTTTAGTTTATTACTAGAGTGGTACGGTAATCCTGTTCTGGAGGTCATGTTACTTGACCATGGCAAACCTACAAACTATGAGGAAGCGATGCTGAGCCCAGATTCCACGAAATGGCTTGAGGCCATGAAATCTGAGATGGGATCCATGATGAGAACAAAGTATGGACTTTGATTGACTTGCCTGATGATCGGCTAGGCATTGAGAATAATCGATCTTCAAGAGGAAGACGGACACTGATAGTAGTGTTACTATCTACAAAACTCGAATTGTCAAAAAAAAGTTTTCGACAAGTTCAAGGTGTTGACTACGATAAGATTTTCTCACTCGTAGCGATGCTTAAGTCTGTCCGAATGATGTTAGCAATTGCCACATTTTATGAAATATGGCAAATGGATGTGAAAACTACATTCCGTAATGGATTTCTCAAAGAAGAGTTGTATATGATACAAACAGAAGGTTTTGTCAATCCTAAAGGTGCTAAGAAAATATGCAAGCTCCAGCAATCCATCTATGGACTGGTGCAAGCATCTCGGAGTTGGAATATACGCTCTGATAAGTTGATCAAAGCAAATAGTTTTATACAGACTTGGTGAAGCCTGTATTTATAAGAAAGTGAGTGGGAGCACTACAGTCTTTCTGATAAGTATATGTGAATGACATATTGTTGATCGGAAATGATGTAGAATTTTCTGGAAAGCATAAAGGAGTGTTTGAAAGGAGTTTTTCAAAGAAAGACCTCGGTGAAGCTGCTTACATATTGGGCATCAAGATCTATAGAGATAGATCAAGATGCTTGATAAGATTTTTCAATGAGTACATACCTTGACAAGATTTTTGAAGTAGTTCAAAATGGAACACTCAAAGAAGGAGTTCTTTCCTGCATTGCAAGGTGCAAAGTTGAGTAAGACTCAAAACACGACCACGGCAACAAATAGAATGAGAATGAAAGTCATTCCCTATGCCTCAGCCATAGGTTCTATAAAGTATGCTATGCTATGTACCAAACCTATTGTGTACCTTGCCATGAGTTTGGCAAGCGGGTACGATATTGATCTAGGAGTGGAACAATTGATAGCGGTCAAAATTATCCTTAGAAGACTACGGAGATATTTCTCGGTTATGGAGGTGATAAAGAGTTCACCGTAAAGAGTTACGCTGATGCAAGCTTTTACACCGATCCGGATGACTCTGAGTCTCAATCTGGATACATATTGAAAGTGGGAGGAATTAGCTAGAGTAGCTCCATGCAGAGCATTGTAGACATAGAAAATTTCCAAAATACATACGACTCTGAATATGACAGACCCATTGACTAAGCTTCTCTCACAAGCAAAACATGATCACACCTTAGTACTCTTTGGGTGTTAATCACATAGCGATGTGAACTAGATTATTGACTCTAGTAAAACCCTTTGGGTATTTGTCACATGGAGATGTGAACTAATCACATGGTGATGTGAATTATTGGTGTTAAATCACATGGCGATGTGAACTAGATTATTGACTCTAGTGCAAGTGGAAGACTGAAGGAAATATGCCCTAGAGGCAATAACAAAGTTGTTATTAATATTTCCTTATATCATGATAAATGTTTATTATTCATGCTAGAATTGTATTAACCGGATACTTGATACATGTGTGAATACATACACAAAACAAAGTGTCCCTAGTATGCCTCTACTAGACTAGCTCGTTAATCAAAGATGGTTAAGTTTCCTGACCATAGACATGTGTTGTCATTTGTTGAACGAGATCACATCATTAGGAGAATGATGTGATGGACAAGACCCATCCGTTAGCTTGGCATAATGATCGTTTAGTTTATTACTAGAGTGGTACGGTAATCCTGTTCTGGAGGTCATGTTACTTGACCATGGCAAACCTACAAACTATGAGGAAGCGATGCTGAGCCCAGATTCCACGAAATGGCTTGAGGCCATGAAATCTGAGATGGGATCCATGATGAGAACAAAGTATGGACTTTGATTGACTTGCCTGATGATCGGCTAGGCATTGAGAATAATCGATCTTCAAGAGGAAGACGGACACTGATAGTAGTGTTACTATCTACAAAGCTCGAATTGTCGAAAAAAAGTTTACGACAAGTTCAAGGTGTTGACTACGATAAGATTTTCTCACTCGTAGCGATGCTTAAGTCTGTCCGAATGATGTTTGCAATTGCCACATTTTATGAAATATGGCAAATGGATGTGAAAACTACATTCCTTAATGGATTTCTCAACGAAGAGTTGTATATGATACAAACAGAAGGTTTGGTCAATCCTAAAGGTGCTAAGAAAATATGCAAGCTCCAGCAATCCATCTATGGACTGGTGCAAGCATCTCGGAGTTGGAATATACGCTCTGATAAGTTGATCAAAGCATATAGTTTTATACAGACTTGGTGAAGCCTGTATTTATAAGAAAGTGAGTGGGAGCACTACATCCTTTCTGATAAGTATATGTGAATGACATATTGTTGATCGGAAATGATGTAGAATTTTCTGGAAAGCATAAAGGAGTGTTTGAAAGGAGTTTTTCAAAGAAAGTCCTCGGTGAAGCTGCTTACATATTGGGCATCAAGATCTATAGAGATAGATCAAGATGCTTGATAAGATTTTTCAATGAGTACATACCTTGACAAGATTTTTGAAGTAGGTCAAAATGGAACAGTCAAAGAAGGAGTTCTTTCCTGCATTGCAAGGTGTAAAGTTGAGTAAGACTCAAAACACGACCACGGCAGAAAACAGAAAGAGAATGAAAGTCATTCCCTATGCCTCAGCCATAGGTTCTATAAAGTATGCTATGCTATGTACCAAACCTATTGTGTACCTTGCCATGAGTTTGGCAAGGGGGTACGATATTGATCCAGGAGCGGATCACTTGACAGCGGTCAAAATTATCCTTAGAAGATTAAGGAGATATTTCTCGGTTATGGAGGTGATAAAGAGTTCATCGTAAAGAGTTACACCGATGCAAGCCCCGTGTGGGCTGGTGCGCCCCCATATGGGCTGATCTAAGTGGAGAAAGTAAAAGGGGAGGAGGAAAGGAAATAGAGGGAATATGATTCCCCCTTCCTTTCCCCTCTCCCCTCTTTCCTTCCGCCCTACGAATAGGAATAGGAAAGGGGGGAGGCCGACTTGGGAGGCGCCCAAGTAGGATTCCTCCTACTTGGGGCGCCCCCTTGGCTGCCTCTCCTCCCCTCCAACCTATATATATATATATGAAGGGGGGGCACCGCTAGAACACACAACAAACATTGTTAGCCGTGTGCGGTGCCCCCCTCCACAGATTTCCAGCTCGGTCATATCGTTGTAGTGCTTAGGCGAAGCCCTGCGTCGGTAACTTCATCATCACCATCATCACGCCGGCGTGCTGACGAAGCTCTCCCTCAACACTCAGCTGGATCTAGAGTTCGTGGGACGTCACCGAGCTGAACGTGTGCAGATCGCGGAGGTGCCGTACTTTCGGTACTAGGATTGGTCGGATTGTGAAGACGTACGACTACATCAACCACGTTGTCATAACGGTTCCGCTTTTGGTCTACGAGGGTACTGTAGGGGATCGTAGCAGAATTTTAAAATTTCCTACGCATCACCAAGATCCATCTATGGAGTATAGTAGCAACGAGGGGAAAGGAGTGCATCTACATACCCTTGTAGATCGCGAGCGGAAGCGCTCCAATGAACGGGGTTGATGGAGTCGTACTCGCCGTGATCCAAATCACCGATGACCGAGTGCCGAACGGACGGCACCTCCGCGTTCAACACACGTACGGAGCAGCGACGTCTCCTCCTTCTTGATCCAGCAAGGGGGAAGGAGAGGTTGATGGAGATCCAGCAGCACGACGGCGTGGTGGTGGAAGTAGCGGGATCCCGGCAGGGCTTCGCCAAGCACAAACGGGACGGAGAGGTGTTGCAGGGGGAGAGGGAGGCGCCAGGGGCTGTGGTGCTGCTGTCCTCCCTCACCCCCACTATATATAGGGACCCCTGGGGGGGGGGGCGCCGGCCCTGGGAGATCAGATCTCCAAGGGGGGCGGCGGCCAAGGGGGAAGGGGGGTGGCTTCCCCCCCAAGCCAAGTGGGGCGCCCCCCACCCCTAGGGTTTCCAACCCTAGGCGCAAGGGGAGGCCCAAGGGGGGATCCCCAGCCCACTAAGGGCTGGTTCCCTTCCCACTTCAGCCCATGGGGCCCTCCGGGATAGGTGGCCCCAGCCGGTGGACCCCCGGGACCCTTCCGGTGGTCCCGGTACAATACCGATAACCCCCGAAACTTTCCCTGTGGCCGAAACTGGACTTCCTATATATAATTCTTCACCTCCGGACCATTTCGGAACTCCTCGTGACATCCGGGATCTCATCCGGGACTCCGAACAGCTTTCGGGTTTCCGCATACTAATATCTCTACAACCCTAGCGTCACCAAACCTTAAGTGTGTAGACCCTACGGGTTCGGGAGACATGCAGACATGACCGAGACGCCTCTCCGGTCAATAACCAACAGCGGGATCTGGATACCCATGTTGGCTCCCACATGTTCCACGATGATCTCATCGGATGAACCACGATGTCGAGGATTCAATCAATCCCGTATACAATTCCCTTTGTCAATCGGTACGTTACTTGCCCGAGATTCGATCGTCGGTATCCCAATACCTTGTTCAATCTCGTTACCGGCAAGTCACTTTACTCGTACTGTAATGCATGATCCCATGGCTAACTCCTTAGTCACATTGAGCTCATTATGATGATGCATTATTGAGTGGGCCCAGAGATACCTCTCCGTCATACGGAGTGATAAATCCCAGTCTCGATCCGTGCCAACTCGACAGACACTTTCGGAGATACCCGTAGTGTATCTTTATAGTCACCCAGTTACGTTGTGATGTTTGGCACACCCAAAGTACTCCTACGGTATCCGGGAGTTGCACGATCTCATGGTCTAAGGAAATGATACTTGACATTGGAAAAGCTCTAGCAAACGAACTACATGATCTTTTGTGCTATGCTTAGGATTGGGTCTTGTCCATCACATCATTCTCCTAATGATGTGATCCCGTTATCAATGAAATCCAATGTCCATAGTCAGGAAACCATGACTATCTGTTGATCAACGAGCTAGTCAACTAGAGGCTTACTAGGGACACGTTGTGGTCTATATATTCACACATGTATTACGATTTCCGGATAACACAATTATAGCATGAACAATAGACAATTATCATGAACAAAGAAATATAATAATAACCATTTATTATTGCCTCTAGGGCATATTTCCCACAGTCTCCCACTTGCACTAGAGTCAATAATATAGTTACATTGTGATGAATCGAACACCCATAGCGTCCTGGTGTTGATCATGGTTTGCTCTAGGGAGAGGTTTAGTCAACGGATCTGCTACATTCAGGTCCGTATATACTTTACAAATATCTATGTCTCCATTTTGAACACTTTCACGAATGGAGTTGAAGCGACGCTTGATATGCCTGGTCTTCCTGTGAAACCTGGGCTCCTTGGCAAGGGCAATAGCTCCAGTGTTGTCACAGAAGAGAGTCATCGGGCCCGACGCATTGGGAATCACCCCTAGGTCGGTAATGAACTCCTTCATCCAGATTGCTTCTTGCGCTGCCTCTGAGGCTGCCATGTACTCTGCTTCACATGTAGATCCCGCCACGACGCTTTGCTTGCAACTGCACCAGCTTACTGCTCCTCCATTCAAAATATACACGTATCCGGTTTGTGACTTCGAGTCATCCAGATCTGTGTCGAAGCTAGCGTCGACGTAACCCTTTACGACGAGCTCTTCGTCACCTCCATAAACGAGAAACATATCCTTAGTCCTCTTCAGGTACTTCAGGATATTCTTGACCGCTGTCCAGTGTTCCATGCCGGGATTACTTTGGTACCTTCCTACCAAACTTACGGCAAGGTTACATCAGGTCTGGTACACAACATGGCATACATAATAGACCCTATGGCCGAGGCATAGGGGATGACACTCATCTTTTCTCTATCTTCTGCCGTGGTCGGGCATTGAGCCGTGCTCAATTGCACACCTTGCAATACAGGCAAGAACCCCTTCTTGGACTGATCCATATTGAACTTCTTCAATATCTTGTCAAGGTACGTACTCTGTGAAAGACCAATGAGGCGTCTTGATCTATCTCTATAGATCTTGATGCCTAATATATAAGCAGCTTCTCCAAGGTCCTTCATTGAAAAACACTTATTCAAATAGGCCTTTATACTTTCCAAGAATTCTATATCATTTCCCATCAATAGTATGTCATCCACATATAATAAGAGAAATGCTACAGAGCTCCCACTCACTTTCTTGTAAACACAGGCTTCTCCATAAGTCTGTGTAAACCCAAACGCTTTGATCATCTCATCAAAACGAATGTTCCAACTCCGAGATGCTTGCACCAGTCCATAGATGGAGCGCTGGAGCTTGCATACCTTGTTAGCATTCTTAGGATCGACAAAACCTTCCGGCTGCATCATATACAATTCTTCCTTAAGGAAGCCGTTAAGGAATGCCGTTTTGACGTCCATTTGCCATATCTCATAATCATAGAATGCGGCAATTGCTAACATGATTCGGACGGACTTCAGCTTCGCTACGGGTGAGAAAGTCTCATCGTAGTCAACCCCTTGAACTTGTCGATAACCCTTAGCGACAAGTCGAGCCTTATAGATGGTCACATTACCATCCGCGTCTGTCTTCTTCTTAAAGATCCATTTATTTTCTATGGCTCGCCGATCATCGGGCAAGTCAGTCAAAGTCCATACTTCGTTTTCATACATGGATCCTATCTCGGATTTCATGGCTTCTAGCCATTTGTCGGAATCCGGGCCCGCCATCGCTTCTTCATAGTTCGAAGGTTCACCGTTGTCTAACAACATGATTTCCAGGACAGGGTTGCCGTACCACTCTGGTGCGGAACGTGTCCTTGTGGACCTACGAAGTTCAGCAGTAACTTGATCCGAAGCTTCATGATCATCATCATTAACTTCCTCCCCAGTCGGTGTAGGCACCACAGGAACATCTTCCCGCGCTGCGCTACTTTCCGGTTCGGAAGGGGTGACTATCACCTCATCAAGTTCCACTTTCCTCCCACTCAATTCTTTCGAGAGAAACTCTTTCTCCAGAAAGGACCCGTTCTTGGCAACAAAGATCTTGCCTTCGAATCTGAGGTAGAAGGTATACCCAATAGTTTCCTTGGGGTATCCTATGAAGACGCATTTTTCCGACTTGGGTTCGAGCTTTTCAGGTTGAAGTTTCTTGACATAAGCATCGCATCCCCAAACTTTTAGAAACGACAGCTTAGGTTTCTTCCCAAACCATAATTCATACGGTGTGGTCTCAACGGATTTCGACGGAGCCCTATTTAAAGTGAATGCGGCAGTCTCTAAAGCATAGCCCCAAAATGAGAGCGGTAAATCGGTAAGAGACATCATAGATCGCACCATATCCAATAGAGTGCGATTACGACGTTCGGACACACCATTTCGCTGAGGTGTTCAAGGCGGCGTGAGTTGTGAAACTATTCCACATTTCCTTAAGTGTGTGCCAAATTCGTGACTTAAATATTCCCCTCCACGATTTGATCGTAGGAACTTTATTTTCCTGTCACGTTGATTCTCAACCTCACTCTGAAATTCCTTGAACTTTTCAAAGGTTTCAGACTTGTGTTTCATTAGGTAGACATACCCATATCTACTTAAGTCATCAGTGAGAGTGAGAACATAACGATATCCTCCGCGAGCCTCAACACTCATTGGACCGCACACATCGGTATGTATGATTTCCAATAAATTGGTTGCTCGCTCCATTGTTTCGGAGAACGGAGTCTTGGTCATCTTACCCATGAGGCATGGTTCGCACGTGTCAAATGATTCGTAATCAAGAGACTCCAAAAGTCCATCTGCATGGAGCTTCTTCATGCGCTTGACACCAATGTGACCAAGGCGGCAGTGCCACAAGTATGTGGGACTATCGTTATCAACTTTACATCTTTTGGTATTCACACTATGAATATGTGTAACATCACGTTCGAGATTCATCAAGAATAAACCATTGACCAGCGGGGCATGACCATAAAACATATCTCTCAATAAATAGAACAACCATTATTCTCGGATTTAAATGAGTAGCCATCTCGAATTAAACGAGATCCAGATACAATGTTCATGCTCAAAGCTGGCACTAAATAACAATTATTGAGGTTTAAAACTAATCCCGTAGGTAAATGTAGAGGCAGCGTGCCGACGGCGATCACATCGACCTTGGAACCATTCCCGACGCGCATCGTCACCTCGTCCTTTGCCAGTCTCCGCTTATTCCGCAGTTCCTGTTTTGAGTTACAAATATGAGCAACCGCACCGGTATCAAATACCCAGGAGCTACTACGAGTACTGGTAAGGTACACATCAATTACATGTATATCACATATACCTTTGGTGTTGCCGGCCTTCTTGTTCGCTAAGTATTTGGGGCAGTTCCGCTTCCAGTGACCACTTCCCTTGCAATAAAAGCACTCAGTCTCAGGCTTGGGTCCATTCCTTGGCTTCTTCCCGGCAACTGGCTTACCGGGCGCGGCAACTCCCTTGCCGTCCTTCTTGAAGTTCTTCTTACCCTTGCCTTTCTTGAACTTAGTGGTTTTATTCACCATCAACAATTGATGTTCCTTTCTGATCTCCACCTCCGCTGATTTCAGCATTGAATATACCTCAGGAATGGTCTTTTCCATCCCCCGCATATTGAAGTTCATCACAAAGCTCTTGTAGCTCGGTGGAACCGACTGAAGGATTCTGTCAATGACCGCGTCATCCGGGAGATTAACTCCCAGCTAAGACAAGCGGTTGTGTAACCCAGACATTCTGAGTATGTGCTCACTAACAGAACTATTTTCCTCCATTTGACAGCTGAAGAACTTGTCGGAGACTTCATATCTCTCGACCCGGGCATGAGCTTGGAAAACCATTTTCAGCTCTTCGAACATCTCATATGCTCCATGTTTCTCAAAACGCTTTTGGAGACCCGGTTCTAAGCTGTAAAGCATGCCGCACTGAACGAGGGAGTAATCATCAGCACGTGATTGCCAAGCGTTCATAACGTCTTGGTTTTCTGGGATTGGTGCTTCACCTAGCGGTGCTTCTAGGACATAATATTTCTTGGCAGCTATGAGGATGATCCTCAGGTTCCGGACCCAGTCCGTATAGTTGCTGCCATCATCTTTCAGCTTGGTTTTCTCTAGGAACGCGTTGAAGTTGAGGACAACGTGGGCCATTTGATCTACAAGACATATTGTAAAGATTTTAGACTAAGTTCATGATAATTAAGTTCATATAATCAAATTATTCAATGAATTCCCACTCAGATAGACATCCCTCTAGTCATCTAAGTGAAACATGATCCGAGTTAACTAGGCCGTGTCCGATCATCACGTGAGACGGACTAGTCAAGATCGGTGAACATCTCCATGTTGATCGTATCTTCTATACGACTCATGCTCGACCTTTCGGTCCTCCGTGTTCCGAGGCCATGTCTGTACATGCTAGGCTCGTCAAGTCAACCTAAGTGTATTGCGTGTGTTCCGAGGCCATGTCTGTACATGCTAGGCTCGTCAACACCCGTTGTATGCGAACGTTAGAATCTATCACACCCGATCATCACGTGGTGCTTCGAAACAACGAACCTTCGCAACGGTGCACAGTTAGGGGGAACACTTTCTTGAAATTATTATAAGGGATCATCTTACTTACTACCGTCGTTCTAAGCAAATAAGATGCAAAACATGATAAACATCACATGCAATCAAATAGTGACATGATATGGCCAATATCATTTTGCTCCTTTGATATCCATCTTCGGGGCACCATGATCATCTTCGTCACCGGCATGACACCATGATCTCCATCATCATGATCTCCATCATTGTGTCTTCATGAAGTTGTCACGCCAACGATTACTTCTACTTCTATGGCCAACGCGCTTAGCAATAAAGTAAAGTAATTTACATGGCGTTATTCAATGACATGCAGGTCATACAAAAAATAAAGACAACTCCTATGGCTCCTGCCGGTTGTCATACTCATCGACATGCAAGTCGTGATTCCTATTACAAGAATATGATCAATCTCATACATCACATATATCATTCATCACATCTTCTAGCCATATCACATCACAAGGCACATGCTGCAAAAACAAGTTAGACGTCCTCTAATTGTTGTTGCAAGTTTTTACGTGGCTTGTATAGGTTTCTAGCAAGAACGTTTCTTACCTACGTAAAACCACAACGTGATATGCCAATTTCTATTTACCCTTCATAAGGACCCTTTTCATCGAATCCGTTCCGACTAAAGTGGGAGAGACAGACACCCGCTAGCCACCTTATGCAACTAGTGCATGTCAGTCGGTGGAACCTGTCTCACGTAAGCGTACGTGTAAGGTCGGTCCGGGCCGCTTCATCCCACAATACCGCCGAAACAAGATAAGACTAGTAGCGGCAAGAAGAATTGGCAACATATACGCCCACAACTGCTTTGTGTTCTACTCGTGCATAGTAACTACGCATAGGCCTGGCTCATGATGCCACCGTAGGGGATCGTAGCAGAATTTTAAAATTTCCTACGCATCACCAAGATCCATCTATGGAGTATACTAGCAACAAGGGGAAAGGAGTGCATCTACATACCCTTGTAGATCGCGAGCGGAAGCGCTCCAATGAACGGGGTTGATGGAGTTGTACTCGCCGTGATCCAAATCACCGATGACCGAGTGCCGAACGGACGGCACCTCCGCGTTCAACACACGTACGGAGTAGCGACGTCTCCTCCTTCTTGATCCAGCAAGGGGGAAGGAGAGGTTGATGGAGATCCAGCAGCACAACGGCGTGGTGGTGGAAGTAGCAGGATCCCGGCAGGGCTTCGCCAAGCACAAACGGGACGGAGAGGTGTTGCAGGGGGAGAGGGAGGCGCCAGGGGCAGTGGTGCTGCTGCCCTCCCTCCCCCCACTATATATAGGGACCTCTGGCGGGGCGCCGGCCCTGTGAGATCAGATCTCCAAGGGGGGGCGGCGGCCAAGGGGGAAGGGGGGGTGGCTTCCCCCACAAGCCAAGTGGGGCGCCCCCCACCCTAGGGTTTCCAACCCTACGCGCAGGGGGAGGCCCAGGGGGGCTCCCCAGCCCACTAAGGGCTGGTTCCCTTCCCACTTCAGCCCATGGGGCCCTCCGGGATAGGTGGCCCCACCCGGTGGACCCCCGGGACCCTTCCGGTGGTCCCGGTAAAATACCGATAACCCCCGAAACTTTCCCGGTGGCCGAAACTGGACTTCCTATATATAATTCTTCACCTCCGGACCATTTCGGAAATCCTCGTGACATCCGGGATCTCATCCGGGACTCCGAACAACTTTCGGGTTTCCGCATACTAATATCTCTACAACCCTAGCGTCACCGAACCTTAAGTGTGTAGACCCTACGGGTTCGGGAGACATGCAGACATGATCGAGACGCCTCTCCGGTCAATAACCAACAGCGGGATCTGGATACCCATGTTGGCTTCCACATGTTCCACGATGATCTCATCGGATGAACCACGATGTCGAGGATTCAATCAATCCCGTATACAATTCCCTTTGTCAATCGGTACGTTACTTGCCCGAGATTCGATCGTCGGTATCCCAATACCTTGTCCAATCTCGTTACCGGCAAGTCACTTTACTCGTACTATAATGCATGATCCCGTGGCTAACTCCTTAGTCACATTGAGCTCATTATGATGATGCATTACCGAGTGGGCCCAGAGATACCTCTCCGTCATACGGAGTGACAAATCCCAGTCTCGATCCGTGCCAACACGACAGACACTTTCGGAGATACCCATAGTGTACCTTTATAGTCACCCAGTTACGTTGTGACGTTTGGCACACCCAAAGTACTCCTACGGTATCCGGGAGTTGCACGATCTCATGGTCTAAGGAAATGATACTTGACATTGGAAAAGCTCTAGCAAACGAACTACACGATCTTTTGTGCTATGCTTAGGATTGGGTCTTGTCCATCACATGATTCTCCTAATGATGTGATCCCGTTATCAATGACATCCAATGTCCATAGTCAGGAAACCATGACTATTTGTTGATCAACGAGCTAGTCAACTAGAGGCTTACTAGGGACACGTTGTGGTCTATATATTCACACATGTATTACGATTTCCGGATAACACAATTATAGCATGAACAATAGACAATTATCATGAACAAAGAAATATAATAATAACCATTTATTATTGCCTCTAGGGCATATTTCCAACAGGTACGTGGACAGCACTCTGCCCTCTCGTTGCTATGCATCACCTAGATGGATATTGCGTGTGCTTAGGATTTTTTTTGAAATTGCTACGTTCCCCAACAGAAATACCGCAGCAAGGATCAAATCCACACTGCTAGTGGTGCAGGTATGAGGATTCGTCACGTTGGTCATACAGTTATTAAAACTCCCCATCGCAAACTTCATCTTAGGAAAATTTTGCATGTCCCTAGTGCTAGTATGAATCTTCTCTCCGTTCATAGAATTGCCATTGACAATCATGTCTTCCTCGAGGTTCATCCTTTTCTCTTCTTGATCAAGGATCAGGCAACTAAGAAAGTCCTTTATCTAGGTAGATGCATTCGAGGGCTCTACCCGTTGATTCCAGAGCGTCAAAGATTCAATAAACAAGCCTACGGTGTTCGCAAGCTTTCATCAACATGATTGCATGATCGATTAGGCCATGCCTCTTTTTCTTTAGTTGAAAGATTGCTTAGGAAAAATAAGCTCCCGTTTGTTGGTGAGCGCAATGTTAAAACAATTTGTGATTCATGTCAACGTGCTAAGATTCATCAATTACCTTATCCCATATCAACTAGTGTGTCTAGAAAACCATTGCAATTAATTTTTTTTGATGTTTGGGCTCCTGCCCCTAGCTCCGTTGGTAGACACGCTTATTACGTGAGTTTTATTGATGACTACAGCAAGTACTCCTAGATCTATCTCCTTAAGAAAAGATCAGATGTCTTTCAAGTTTTTCAAAACTTTCAAGCTCTTGTTGAGCGCAAGTTTGACAGCAAGATCATTGCCGTTCAATCGGACTGGGGGGGGGGTACGAAAAGTTGAACTCTTTCTTCCAAAATCTTGGCATTTCTCATGATGTGTCATGCCCTCACGCTCACCAACAAAACGGCTCTGCAGAATGTAAACACAGACACATTGTTGAGGTAGGACTAGCTCTCTTAGCCGTCGCCTCCATGCCCCTCAAGTTTTGGGACGAGGCTATCCTCACGGCTGTCCACATCATCAACATGCTTCCTAGTCGTGTTATAAATAATGAAACTCTAGTAGAGAGGCTCCTTCACATCAAACCTGACTACAAATCGCTTCGTGTGTTTGGTTGCGCATGTTGGCCTAATCTTCGCCCATACAATATCGCAAACTCATGTTCCGCTCAAAGCAATGTGCTTTTCTTGGCTATAGTCCCCTTCATAAAGGTGTAAAGTGACTTGACATCTCCACTGGCCGTGTCTATATTTCTCGTGATGTGATCTTTGATGAAACCAAATTTCCTTTTGTTGATCTTCATCCTAATGCCGGCGCTAGACTTCGTCAAGAAATACTTCTTTTGCCACCTCATCTATCCGGCCTTGATCACGGGGGAGACAATAATTGTGATGGTCCAATGATGACTAACCCTCTTAACCATGCGCATGAGCTTTGTGATGTTGCAGGAGAAAATGGAAGTGAAAACAGAAAGAAAATGATGCACAAATTAATCCCCAAGTGCCATATTTTATGTGTCATGATGTGGGGAGCAAATCTGCCTCGAAGTGCGCTGGATCCACCTCGGGATCGCTGCAGGAGCAGCAGCGCAGGTACTCTACGTTGGGATCCGCGCGGGTTGACGCGTCAGAGCCGACAGCGGGTCCTCCCGCCCGTGCGACCGGCAGCGACTCCGCGCGCGCGACGTGCCCGTCCGCAGCTCGAGACGACCCCGCGCCCGCTCCGCTCCACTCAGCGCCCGACACCTGGCAGCCCCCGGGTGGTTGAAGCGGCGCTTCCCGAATGAATCACGCTGCTACAAGCGGCGGGTTGAGGCGCGGCTGACGGGAGCTGGATCCGGTGCTCATTAGCGCGGTCCCGCGCAATCACGCGCCCATGATGAGCTGGTCAGGAGGCCGGGATCTTCTGCGGTGCCTACAACACCTGGGTCAGGGGCTGAAACCACAGAGGATCCGAGGCGAGCACGAGGTGAATCTGGCTCGGAAGCTGCAGCGCCCAGAACTCCTGTTCCTGACTCGGGATCTTTTTCTTCAACCAATCCTGCTGCACCGTCACAACGAAAAACACGGCTACAACAATTCGAGGGGACCATCCCGACCACCATGGTACCGGCAATTTAGGGACAATGGGTGCCTCCCAAGTGCAAATTCTTTAGGTGGCTTGCCATCAAGAACTGTGTGTGGACAAGGACCACCTTCAAAAGTGGGATTGGCCTAACTGTGGCCTCTGTCAGCTTTGCAAAAAAAGTCAGAGTCCGCAACACAAATTCTCTTCAGGTGCAGATACTCCCTCAGAATCTGGTCGGTCGTCAAGGGTTGGCTTAATGCTCCGGAGTTGGACATTGCGAGCTTGGGAGGCATACACGCGATCGATGCTTGGTGGGCGGCGACGTTCTTTGGTTAGTCACATGAGAATGGCCATCTCCTTGCTTCTCATGCTCGTCACTTGGGAGGTGTGGAAAGAAAGAAATACAAGAGTTTTTCGCAACAAATCAACGATGCAGAAGCTAGGAATTGGGTCATCGCAGGTGCGAAACATTTGAGTTATTTGATGCCACGGGATTAGGATTTTTCTTTCCCATTTGTTGAGGTGTAACGGACCTCGTTGAACTATGTTGTCTCTCCTATATTAATGAGATGATGCAAAGCATTTGCTTCTGTTTCAAAACAAATAAAAAATTTTCAGGTTCAATCAAAGAAGATTGCCGCGGAACATGAGAACCTTGGGCTGCAATGCAGGGGACACAGGTCGACGAATTGTGCAGTGTGAACTATTGGTCTGCAACAACTGCTTTGTCTGATGGAGGTGTTATAGACCCTCACGAGTGTCCTCCATGGTGTTTTTCTCCTACTATGGTCACTAATTTAAGGATGTTGCAACAAATGCAGGTTGGGTGATGAATAATGGTCATGCGGTAAGTAAGCACTGTGGATTCAAGGAAAACATCCAAACTAGTATGCGACGAGTCAAAAGTTTTTCCAATGGTGATGATGAAATGCTTCTTGCATAGCATGCGCAACATGATTTTCTTGGTGGAAATGGAAAGGGTGGAGGAAGAAGTATGCTAGGGACATGAGCGCACACTTGTTCACTGGTCAAAATCTCATCATCGCTCTCCTCCGGTTACCCGGCGGACCCGGTCAAAAGAGGTCTTTGCACCTGAATAGCAATTCGTTGGTTATTATAAAGTGATATACCAATGTGTGTGAGTGGCTTAATGATGTGACTAACACTGTTCTTTTTGCACCAAAGTGAAGTGCAATTGCAACAAAAAGAAAACAAATCTAAAATAAAGTGACGTGCAATTATAACTAGGACAAGTTGCAATTCCACAAAACGAAAAGTGTATTTGCAACAATGCAAAACTAGTGAAGTAACAATAAAAGGGTGACTCAAAGTTTAGAAATGTGACTAAATTTTAAAAAATAATACCGAAACACAATTAGACATGTAAAAAAGACTGAAACGAGGAGAGAGTCTAGTTAATACAGTTCTGCTGCGACTGTGTTGCTTTAAATTTATCCATCAACCATCATCTTCTGATAGTTAACTAGCCCTGATTTTCGCAGCTTCATTCATGGTATTTGTATGATAGTTATTCAGTTGGTAAAGACACTTGTGTTGCACTTATGCGCCCCCTCCCTCACCCCTCAGTTGATAAAATAATCGACATTTGTAGTGCTACAGAGTTCAAAAGAATAAGGAAAGTGTTCTACATTGCTAGTTGTGCAAGCATGGGAAGACAACCATGATAGTTGATGCAAAGTTTGACATGCGGAGACCACAAGAATACATGGAAGTAAGAGGTAGCAGGAAACTTATTAATTTGTGGCTGGCAAGAAGATTGTTAGATCCTATCAGAGAACGTTGCCGCAAGAATCAAGAACGCAGGAGCCACAGTTGGAGGAACTGGGAAGTGTGACTTGCTGGTATGCAGCGAATTCCTTCATCTGTTGGTGGTGTTAGCACAGCCACGGTCAACTGACATGACTCGCCAATTTATTTATTTTTTGACGAAAAGGATTTCCCCCGCTTTATATTATAAAGAAACCACGGACCACAACAACAAGTCCAGGTCCAAACCAACAGAAAACAAGTACGGATAGAATCGGTACATTGCAAGAGAATAAAGTCTAGCTGGGGGCACATCACAGAACACCCCTACAAGATAAATTAGAAGCAAGCTAATCCGACTCAGGAGGCGGCAGCGGGGTCGGTGGAGTGAGGTGCAAGGCAATGGACCGGAGGTCGGTGATGATCTTGTTGATGTTGTCTCGAGCACGCCGCTCACATTTTATAAATTGCGTCAGTTGCACAGAGAGGGATCACATGTTCAATCACCAACTTATTGTGGATGTTCCATAACGTCCATACAAGAGCACCCACAACTACCCAAAGGGTGGGCCGCGAGGGAGGGGGTGGTATGAAGGAAATATGCCCTAGAGGCAATAATAAAGTTATTATTTATTTCCTTATTTCATGATAAATGTTTATTATTCATACTAGAATTGTATTAACCGGAAACATTATACATCTGTGAATACATAGACAAAGAAAGTGTCACTAGTATGCCTCTACTTGACTAGCTCGTTGGTCAAAGATGGTTAAGTTTCCTAACCATAGACATGAGTTGTCATTTGATAAACGGGATCACATCATTATGAGAATGATGTGATTGACTTGACTCATTCCGTTAACTTAGCACTTGATCGTTTTAGTTTATTGCTATTGCTTTCTTCATGACTTATACATGTTCCTATGACTATGAGATTATGCAACTCCCAAATACCGGAGGAACACTTTGTGTGCTACCAAACGTCACAACGTAACTGGGTGATTATAAAGGTGCTCTACAGGTGTCTCCGATGGTGTTCATTGAGTTGGCATATGTCAGGACCGGTTTTTGGGATATTAATTTCCCAGAAAATGGCCCTTGTGCTCACCAGCCCCAGGATTACTGTTAGCTGATGAGGCACCAACTTGATACAGAAATTCCAAGCAAAGTACAAAATATATAGTACAAGACCATTGTGGCCTATGAGTACAACAATTGGTTTCTAGTGGTTGATGGCGGAAGCAGTTTGTTGTTCATCTGCGTCTGTGGGACTCCATTTCCCACAGGAACAGCTGACCAGGATAACTCCTATCTTCGCGAGGCTGCTATCATCATTGCGTAGGTTCCGGGGCTGTCATCGCAACGCTCCTCTCCATGCGAGAAATCTGGCCAAGACAATAGCCAGGGACAAGCCAGTGAGTACTTTTGAATGTACTCGCAAACATTATGAACACGGGTATAATATAACAAGGGATAATCATGCTCCGAAATATTCTATGATCATAACGTCAGTCACGAAATAAACAAAATCCATGATGCACGCATGCAGGTTGTTCATATAAAATATGAATAAGCAATACGGGAGTAGAAATAGAATGCACCGATCGAGTGTCTGAAGCGACGCCTCGAAAGGATAATAAGATAAATCATGCCTCAGTCGGGCGTCTGAGCGACACCACATAAAGGCCTTAAAAGAAATAACAAGCATGCCACAGTCGGGCGTCTGAGCGACACCACATAAAGGGCTTATAAAGGATTTAAATAACAAGCATGCCACAGTCGGGCGTCTGAGCGACACCACATAAAGGGCTTATAAGTAATTTAAATAACAAGCATAACACAGTCGGGCGTCTGAGCGACACCACATAAAGGGCTTATAAGTAATTTAAATAACAAGCATGCCACAGTCGGGCGTCTGAGCGATACCACATAGAGGGCTTATAAGAGAATAATCGCAGTGAGTATCCAGGAGGTAGAACCGTCCCAGGGATACTCAAAAATTCAAATAATGTAAATGGTTAGTCCACAATAATAATAATCATAATCCTCATATGTCACAGGTCATAATCAATGTTCTGGTTTAGCAGTTTTTCCTCCGAAGACCGACACTTGACCCATCCCAGACTGTAGTCCTTAACCATGGATACGGCTATTCGAATAGATGTTTAATCTCTACAGAGGGTGTACTCTTTACCCACGAGTAACGGATTTCTTTAGTCCATCGGGACTAATTCCGCCTACGGTCTTTTAATTGAAAACACACCTGACCGCACACACCAGCCTAACTTACCGGTGTCTGGAATCACCCACGACACCCATTAAGCAAAACTCTAAGTGGGGAGGCTACAACCTCGACTTAGCATGGGATCACAAAATTTATAACGCGCGCAAACTAGGGGAGCTACCCCCCTCGGCTCCAACCGGAAACACCCATGCCCCCGGACCAGGTGGCATGCCTATCGGATGCTTCCGGTATCTTCCACCATGGCCTCTCTGTACGGTGTGTGCTTGGTAAGGGGTTGACAGCTTACCGAACCGTACCCTACCTGTGGCAGGGACAAGTGGTAGTACGAAACAAGTATGGGGGTTACTGGAACAAGACTCAATCTGTGGTCGACTCAGGAGGTTTAAGTATTTCCTACATGATTAGCATAACAAAAATATTTCAACCAACAGACAGAATTCACCACTCATCATACCTCATCATGCCATACCGGACATAACCGTCCTGACGAGGAACTAGAGACAAGCTCGTGTCTACCCAAGACAAAGACTTTCCAGGCTTCCTTCCGGTAGGCATGAAAGGCATCCGAAGATGATTACTATCACAAGCATATCCATTTCTAACAGCAAAGAATCTTCATTATGCACTCGTGCGTATGATGGTATCGTCACATAAAATAACGAATGCTCCATGTCAAGGTGGTGTTGTAACCGCATCAAACAACACACAAAAATATTATGCCAGGGTTCAGAATGCTTTCCTTCAAGGGTATGCAAGTGGGGGTGCACTTTTTGAAAGTTGCCTTCTTCTTCAAAATCCTATTTTATGAAAATTTGAATTAACACATAGTTTCGAAACCATACAAAAAGTTGTTTTCGAAAATTCTCAAATAAATATGAAAATAAAATAGACAAAATTTTAAAAACAACAGAAAAAGAATCAAATCAAATGGACTTATATTTTAAAAGTTATAGCCAGTCAAAGTTTAGTCAAAGTCTGTTTTTAAATAAAACAGAAAAGGAAAACGGTTCGAATAGAAATACGTTTTCGAGACGAAAGAGACGTACTTCTGGGTTTACGCTTTCACTTATGCCAGCGTGGATCGGTTCGTGGGTCACTGACAGTGGGTCCCTTGGGCCCACTGGTCAGGTTTGACCAGTCGCCGCGCCATTCTCTCTTCTGGCCGAACGGAGGCGGGGCCCCGAGGGCAGGGATGGATCCGCCAGTCCAGAGCGGTCCTCCCTGTGGTCGAAGGGCTGGCGGGGACGCAGGGAGTCGCCGGCGGCGAGCTTCGCGGCGGACGGCGTTTCGGGAGCTATTGGGGGCTTGTGCTACGGTGGTTCCTGGTCGAGGCTGAGGGGTTGGGCGGCTCCGCACGGTCGAGGGGACGAGGGTGGTGGCACTGGAGGGACGGGAGAGGCTCTGCTTGCGACGAATGGCACCGGAGCGTGGCGGTGGCCGACTGATCGGACACGAGGAAGAAGGCTTCCCGCCGTCGATTTCTGGCCGTGGGGGCTTTAGGGGAACGGCTTGAGGACGCCTGAGGGACTAGACGAGCTCGGGGGCTCCTTTTATAGGCGGTCGAGGTCGGTTCCCGCGGCGGCCGTGGATAAGAACGGCGAACCGCCGTTCTGTAGCTGCAGGGCGACGTGGCGGCGACGAGCGCTTGCCGACGAGCTTGCGGATGAGCTCGAGCTGTTCCAGGGGGCAGCTGGCGCGCGCGTGTGGCTTGGGCAGCGCCGTCCATGGCAGAGGCCTGCTGCCGACGTCGGCGTGCCGCCAAGGGGCTCTGACGGCGACGCTGTAGGGCGCCAGGGCAGGGCTTGGAGTGCTTTAGTGTGTGGACGAGGACGGGCGTGGCTCTGCAGGCGAGCAAGGGCCAGGGGCCAGACACGGCGGCCCGTGCGCACGCACGTGCAAAACGCGCGCTCTGGCCGCGCCTAGAGCACGCACGCCGGGTGCTCGACGAAATGCCATCGTGTGCTAGAGGGTTTGAGCGAGGCTGGCAGTTAACAGGTCTGGGTTAGAGTGGTCTAGGGGCTTAGTGGACAAGCTAGTTAGGTCAGAGGATCAAGTTCACAATGCCAACTAAAAATCATGCCAAATTTGGCCATGCACACAAAGTGCTTGACAGAATGCCAAGGGCATCTAGGCATCTCTTGGGGTGGCCAAAAACTCCAGATCAAAGTCTCTTTAGATGTAGGTGAGGGTGGCAAGGTTAGTTTGTCAAAACAAAACCTTGTCAGTGCAAGTTTTTGAGAAAACCAATTCTGGACAGAAAGTAAAGGGCATAGTTTCATGGACCAAAAATACTCCAATGGGTCCATTCTCCTAGACTTAAGGGTTTGGTAGGGAGGACTACAAGCAGGAAAAAGCTCATGGGCACTAGAGCAAATTAAATTAGGGTTGCAGTAGAAAAAGCCAAACTGGGCCAGAGAGTAAAAGAGGATGTTTTGCTCAAATTTTTCAAAGAACACCAGTGGGTTAATGCATAAAGTTGAATTATATGCATCTACTGACATCTCCAAACACTTGGAAGAATTTTTAAAGAAATATTTAAATAGGTTGTAGTGCAAAATTACCAACTGGACCAGATTTGAAAATTTGGTGTAGAGCTCAAAATCTCCAATGACCAAAAGATATTTTTGCATAAAAGTGATGTGGAAACATCACATGACATCCCCAAATTTTGGTTGAAATTTTTCAATAATTTTCTGAAAGGGTTGTAGTGCAAATAGAGCTCTGAAACTCATGACAAATCCTTTTTTAAGGAAATAAAGCTCAGGAAAAATAATTGTAGAAATAATTCCACTGATAAAAGGAAATGGTCTTGGGAAGATATACAAGTCCAACAATATTTTTGAAAGGTTTCCCATCCAGAAGGAAAAACTCGTAAATTCGAAGGGACAGAGTTATCTGAGATTAACAGATAAAACCAGAAAATAATATTTTTACTTTCCTGGCAAAATTTTAATTAATAAATCAAGGTCAAAATTTTGGGGTGTCACAACACTACCCCCCTTAAGAAAAAAAATCTCGTCCTCGAGATTTGCTAAAAGCTGTTTTGAACAAACATTGCTCTTACCAAAAAAATCATCCTACTTATGCAATAAAATGTATCTACAGTGAGAGGGCAATAAGTGGTGTAAAACTACAGTGTGGAACACTGGCGCTGCATGGAAAAATCCATGGTTGAGATATTTCTACGTTGGATACAGTAAATTTAGAATAAATTCTAAATTTCTAAAATACGCTGGTCGTACCCGAGAGCACAGTGCTCTCTCTGGCTGACAGGTGGGCCCGGGGCCCACTGTCAGTCTCTTCTTCTACCTCTGGCCCTCTCTTCTCTCTCTCTCTCTCGCGTGCTTTCCCGCGCTTTCTCCACCGGCGAAGTCTAGCGCGTAGGGCATCTAGGCCGTACTGTGGTAGTGCGCGGCGTGCTAGCTGCCGGTGCAGCGTGCACTCACCTCGCGGGCCAGTGCACTGTCGGCACTGCTCGCGGATTCGCCTCCGAACACCGGCGATCGAGCGACGAGCGGCGCTGGTGGACCTCGCCCACCGTACACCGATCTCGAGCTATAAAATGATCGCGGTGCTCCTTTCTTCTTCCTCACACCTGGCCTCGCTTCTCCTTCTCCTTCATTCTCCTCCATTTCTGTTTGCAGGAGCTCGAGACGAGGCTCTAATGGCGGAGGTGATGCCAGACTGGTACTTGATCCTGGTGTGCGGAGGATTCGCGGCATTGCTGGGGTTCTCCGTGCTCCTGTGCGCGATGATCCTTGATGATCGTCGTGATGCTGCCGCTCGAGTGTTGGCTCTCCGCGGCGGCGGTGATCACGGGGATTAAGTGCGGCATCGAGTGCTAACTGCTGTCAGTGTGCTGGAGGCCACTTGCACCCAAATAAATTACTCACAAATCTCTCCTACTGAGATTGTGGTGTGATCGGGTGTGATCAGTTAGGTGCAAAATGTGCACGAGGATTAGCGCACGTGGTCGAGTGGTTGTTGTTGTGAGTCTGCTGTTATGGTGCTGCGTGAAAAAATCTATGTCGTGAAGAGGTATACGCCGCAACAACTCAGGGAAAGCCTCACTTCAGAATTTATCGCGCGTGAAAATTAGTTAAATCAAAATTAATAGCAGTAAAACTGCTCACATAATTGAAACCAAATATTTGATCCGTCGCACAAATTTAGGATACCACGCATAAGTTGCAACACATAAATAAATGCTAGGATAATAAACATAGCGGTGACGTCTACAATGAAAACGGTAAATGGACGGGGTCCTGAGAAAACGTCTCTGGTACTGGGTCACACTCCTCTTCTATTGGGGGAAGCGGATTGACTAGCCGATGAATGCGTCTCTCCTGGTCGGGTCTCAGTGGTCTGCCAATAGCGATCTGAGGATTTAAATCAGCGAGGCTCTGGAGATAACCCATTACCCGCTGAGTCAAACGCTCTTGAGCGATAACATACTGGGCAAGGTTGGCCAGTACCGGGTCTCCCTCAATTTGTCCACCGGGAAAAGATGCTACTTCTCCGGGTGCTGGACGACTCGGAAAGTAATAATACCCTCTATCGCTGGCATAGGGCACCGCGAATCGAAGGCGAGCAAGTGCTTCGTATGCAGCAGCTTCTATGGCCATTTGCGGAGTCGGCATAGATTTCCCCACAAAGGAGACTTCCGTTGGGTCTTGGTTTGGGTTTGTGGGAGGGATGTGCACCACTGCCCAATATTTCGAGGTGGATGGGGTGATCCTCGATTTGAGCAACTCGTACTGGGGTGGATGGATGGCACTCATGGTACTGCAGGTAAAGTCCCACAATATTTTGACAAAACTACCTGGGGTGGCATCTGGGTTCTCAGATAAAAACTAGGGCTCGGCATGGCAAGAAATGGCTGTGAAGGTTGTGCACCAGATGAGGGATACTTGGCAAGGTCACGAGGTGGCCTTTTATATAGCATTGGGGCTGGGTTATTTACCGCGGTGAAGGGTAACTAGTTTGTCGGTTCTGCTCTTATGGGGTCGGGGTCAAAGCTACAGATATACATATCTCACAAATGTGACGCATTGCTGTGGGTGTCGTCGGGGTGGTTCTGGTAGCTGCGCCCGGAATTTAAAAATGCAACTGTACGCTGACGTACTTATGCATGGCTACTATTCAAAAATAGGGGTGCACAAGCAGACAGCATTTAATTATGGTGATACAGGATCACACAATTACAAGGCGTAGAAATACTAAGGCTCGGTACTACTCGAGCGACTTAGTCTACTTCGTTCATATCTAGGCGGGCATGCCTTGTGGACGTCGAGGCTTCTCCACGGGTTTCACCGTCGGGATTTGCTGGATGAGGTTGAGGGGCTGCAGGGTCGGGGTAGCGATGATGACCATCGCGGGGGTTGTTGGCCACAATCCCGTTGGAGCGTGTTCCCAAAAGGCGACGAAGCACTTCTGGGGACACCAAAGCATTTTGGTCGATGGCTGGGGCAGACCTCAAGGACTCGATCGGCTGTCCGAACAGCACGACTGGGTTGTCGGCTTCGGGTTCATCTTCTCCTCTTGCCGGGGCTCGGCGAACCAGTACTCCACGAGCTACGATCAGATCAAGGGTGATCTGATCGAACAGTTCCTCTAGTGCACTTACATAGCGCACCAGATGCAATAATGCAGGATCCGTCTCGTGATCTCCGTTGGCAACCTGGGGCGGCCTACCATACCCGTCACGGCTAGGGTAGTAGTAGAACGAGCGACAGTTAACTCTGGGCGACAAGTGCCGGAGTTGAACTATAGCCTCTCGAGCTGCTAGCTGGATGGCTTGTGGCTCAAAGGAAGTTGTCCTTCCAGTGAACCTGTAGGGGCATTCTGGAGATAGACCCCTACCATAGATGTGCGCTGTGGCCCAGAATTGACGGCTCTCACCGCTCATGGGTCCTTGGTACACAACATATTCTGGGGGCTCTTCTAATGCATAGGCACGGCGGGTGAGGTTTGCGAGCACGGTCACAAAACCTCCAAGGTTGGTGGCTGTGGTCTCATTGTGCACAATAGGGCCAGGCATTATGCCTCGAGTTGGGGGGAAGAGGCTGTGTTGTGCTGTGTTGAGGCTAGCGTGCCCTTTTTATAGAAAAGGGGACGGACTCTTCCTTCGCACACTTGCGAATGAGACAAATTAGGTGTCGGTAACTGGCGCGTGATCGACAGGCTAGGCTGATAGGTTGGGCACCGACTGCCAAAAGCGTCGGGGTCACTGTGTGGCTATCTTACACGAGAAGCTTGGCCAGGGTTGGGTTATGGTCTGGTGGATAGGTTAACCTAGGTTTATTGACCTGGCTAAGATAGGATTAGCCAATGGTCAGCCTGGCTCTGATACCAAGTTTGTCAGGACCGGTTTTTCGGGATATTAATTTCCCAGAAAATGGCCCTTGTGCTCACCATCCCTAGGATTACTGTTAGCTGATGCGGCACCAACTTGATACAGAAATTCCAAGCAAAGTACAAAATATATAGTACAAGACCATTGTGGCCTATGAGTACAACAATTGGTTTCTAGTGGTTGATGGAGGAAGCGGTTTGTGGTTCATCTGCGTCTATGGGACTCCATTTCCCACAGGAACAGCTGACCAGGATAACTCCTATCTTCGCGAGGCTGCTATCATCATTGCGTAGGTTCCGGGGCTGTCATCGCAACGCTCCTCTCCATGCGAGAAATCTGGCCAAGACAATAGCTAGGGACAAGCCAGTGAGTACTTTTGAATGTACTCGCAAACATTATGAACACGGGTATAACATAACAAGGGATAATCATGCTCCGAAATATTCTATGATCATAACGCCAGTCACGAAATAAACAAAATCCATGATGCACGCATGCAGGTTGTTCATATAAAATATGAATATGCAATACGGGAGTAGAAATAGAATGCACCGATCGAGTGTCTGAAGCGACGCCTCGAAAGGATAATAAGATAAATCATGCCTCAGTCGGGCGTCTGAGCGACACCACATAAACGGCTTAAAAGAAATAACAAGTATGCCACAGTCGGGCGTCTATGCGACACCATATAAAGGGCTTATAAATAATAGAAATAACAAGCATGCCACAGTCGGGCGTCTGAGCGACACCACATAAAGGGCTTATAAAGGATTTAAATAACAAGCATGCCACAGTCGGGCGTCTGAGCGACACCACATAAAGGGCTTATAAGTAATTTAAATAACAAGCATGCCACAGTCGGGCGTCTGAGCGACACCACATAAAGGGCTTATAAGTAATTTAAATAACAAGCATGCCACAGTCGGGCGTCTGAGCGACACCACATAGAGGGCTTATAAGAGAATAATCGCAGTGAGTATCCAGGAGGTAGAACCGTCCCAGGGATACTCAATAATTCAAATAATGTAAATGGTTAGACCACAATAATAATAATCATAATCCTCATATGTCACAGGTCATAATCAATGTTCTGGTTTAGAAGTTTTTCCTCCGAAGACCGACACTAAGACCGACACTTGACCCATCCCAGACTGTAGTCCTTAACCATGGACACGGCTATTCGAATAGATGTTTAATCTCTGCAGAGGGTGTACTCTTTACCCACGAGTAACGGATTTCTTTAGTCCATCGGGACTAATTCCGCCTACGGTCTTTTAATTGAAAACACACCTGACCGCACACACCAGCCTAACTTACCGGTGTCTGGAATCACCCACGACACCCATTAAGCAAAACTCTAAGTGGGGAGGCTACAACCTCGACCTAGCATGGGATCACAAAATTTATAACGCGCGCAAACTAAGGGAGCTACCCCCCTCGGCTCCAACCGGAAACACCCATGCCCCCGGACCAGGTGGCATGCCTACCGGATGCCTCCGGTATCTTCCACCATGGCCTCTCTGTACGGTGTGTGCTTGGTAAGGGGTTGACAGCTTACTGAACCATACCCTACCTGTGGCAGGGACAAGTGGTAGTATGAAACAAGTATGGGGGTTACTGGAACAAGACTCGATCTATGGTCGACTCAGGAGGTTTAAGTATTTCCTGCATGATTAGCATAACAAAAATATTTCAACCAACAGACAGAATTCACCACTCATCATACCTCATCATGCCATACCGGACATAACCGTCCTGACGAGGAACTAGAGACAAGCTCGTGTCTACACAAGACAAAGACTTTCCAGGCTTCCTTCCTGTAGGCATGAAAGGCATACGAAGATGATTACTATCACAAGCATATCCATCTAATAGCAAAGAATCTTCATTATGCACTCATGCGTATGATCGTATCATCACATAAAATAACGAATGCTCCATGTCAAGGTGGTGTTGTAACCGCATCAAAAAACACACAAAAATATTATGCCAGGGTTCAGAATGCTTGCCTTCAAGGGTATGCAAGTGGGGGTGCACTTTTTGAAAGTTGCCTTCTTCTTCAAAATCCTATTTTATGAAAATTTGAATTAACACATAGTTTCGAAACCGTACAAAAAGTTGTTTTGGAAAATTTTCAAATAAATATGAAAATAAACTAGACAAAATATGAAAAACAACAGAAAAAGAATCAAATCAATTGGACTTATATTTTAAAAGTTATAGCCAGTCAAAGTTCAAGTCTGTTTTAAATAAAACAGAAAAGGAAAACGGTTCGAATAGAAATACGTTTTCGAGACGGAGGAGACGTACTTCTGGGTTTACGCTTTCACTTATGCCAGCGTGGATCGGTTCGTGGGTCACTAACAGTGGGTCCCTTGGGCCCACTGGTCAGGTTTGACCAGTCGCCGCGCCATTCTCTCTTCTGGCCGAACGGAGGCAGAGCTCCGGTGATCGACACTAGCGAACGGCGGCTACCCACGGGGCCCCGAGGGCAGGGATGGATCCGCCAGTCCAGGGCAGTCCTCCCTGTGGTCGAAGGGCTGGCGGGGACGCAGGGAGTCGCCGGCGGCGAGCTTCGCGGCGGACGGCGTTTCAGGAGCTATTGGGGGCTTGTGCTACGGTGGTTCCTGGTCGAGGCTGAGGGGCTGGGCGGCTCCGCACGGTCGAGGGGACGAGGGTGGTGGCACTGGAGGGACGGGAGAGGCTCTGCTTGCGACGAATGGCACCGGAGCATGGCGGCGGCCGAACTGATCGGAGACGAGGAAGAAGGCTCCCCGCCGTCGATTTCTGGCCGTGGGGGCTTTAGGGGAACAGCTTGAGGATGCCTGAGGGACTGGACGAGCTCGGGGGCTCCTTTTATAGGCGGTCGAGGTCGGTTCCCGCGGCGGCCGTAGATAAGAACGGTGAACCGCCGTTCTGTAGCTGTAGGGCGACGTGGCGGCGACGAGCGCTTGCCGACGAGCTTGCGGATGAGCTCGAGCTGTTCCAGGGGGCAGCTGGCGCGCGCGTGTGGCTTGGGCGGCGCCGTCCATGGCAGAGGCCTGCTGCCGACGTCGGCGTGCCGCCAAGGGGCTCTGACGGTGGCGCTGTAGGGCGCCAGGGGAGGGCTTGGAGTGCTTTAGTGTGTGGACGAGGACGGGCGTGGCTCTGCAGGCGAGCAAGGGCCAGGGGCCAGACGCGGCGGCCCGTGCGCACGCACGTGCAAAACGCGCGCTCTGGCCGCGCCTAGAGCACGCACGCCGGGTGCTCGACGAAATGCCATCGTGTGCTAGAGGGTTTGAGCGAGGCTGGCAGTTAACAGGTCTGGGTTAGAGTGGTCTAGGGGCTTAGTGGACAAGCTAGTTAGGTCAGAGGATCAAGTTCACAATGCCAACTAAAAATCATGCCAAATTTGGCCATGCACACAAAGTGCTTGACAGAATGCCAAGGGCATCTAGGCATCTCTTGGGGTGGCCAAAAACTCCAGATCAAAGTCTCTTTAGATGTAGGTGAGGGTGGCAAGGTTAGTTTGTCAAAAACAAAACCTTGTTAGTGCAAGTTTTTGAGAAAACCAATTCTGGACAGAAAGTAAAGGGCATAGTTTCATGGACCAAAAATACTCCAATGGGTCCATTCTCCTGGACTTAAGGGTTTGGTAGGGAGGACTACAAGCAGGAAAAAGCTCATGGGCACTAGAGCAAATTAAATTAGGGTTGCAGTAGAAAAAGCCAAACTGGGCCAGAGAGTAAAAGAGGATGTTTTGCTCAAATTTTTCAAAGAACACCAGTGGGTTAATGCATAAAGTTGAATTATATGCATCTACTGACATCTCCAAACACTTGGAAGAATTTTTAAAGAAATATTTAAATAGGTTGTAGTGCAAAATTACCAACTGGACCAGATTGAAAATTTGGTGTAGAGCTCAAAATCTCCAATGACCAAAAGATATTTTTGCATAAAAGTGATGTGGAAACATCACATGACATCCCCAAATTTTGGTTGAAATTTTTCAAGAATTTTCTGAAAGGGTTGTAGTGCAAATAGAGCTCTGAAACTCGTGACAAATCCTTTTTTAAGGAAATAAAGCTCAGGAAAAATAATTGTAGAAATAATTCCACTGATAAAAGGAAATGGTCTTGGGAAGATATACAAGTCCAACAATATTTTTGGAAGGTTTCCCATCCAGAAGGAAAAACTCATAAATTTGGAGGGACAGAGTTATCTGAGATTAACAGATAAAACCAGAAAATAATATTTTTACTTTCCTGGCAAAATTTTAATTAATAAATCAAGGTCAAAATTTTGGGGTGTCACAGCATAGATCGAGAATAGGATTTGTCACTCCGAATGTCGGAGAGGTATCTCTGGGCCCTCTCGGTAATGCACATCACTATAAGCCTTGCAAGCAATGTGACTAATGAGTTAGTTGCGGGATGATGCATTACGGAATGAGTAAAGAGACTTGCCGGTAACGAGATTGAACTAGGTATTGAGATACCGACGATCGAATCTCGGGCAAGTAACATACCGATGACAAAGGGAACAACGTATGTTGTTATGCGGTTTGACCGATAAAGATGTTCGTAGAATATGTGGGAGCCAATATGAGCATCCAGGTTCCACTATTGGTTATTTACCGGAGACGTGTCTCGGTCATGTCTACATAGTTCTCGAACCCGTAGGGTCCGCACGCTTAACGTTCGGTGACGATCAGTATTATGAGTTTATGTGTTTTGATGCACTGAAGGTAGTTCGGAGTCCCGGATGAGATCGGGGACATGACGAGGAGTCTCAAAATGGTCGAGACATAAAGATCGATATATTGTACGACTATATTCGGACATCGGAAAGGTTCCGAGTGATTCGGGTATTTTTCGGAGTACCGGGGAGATACGGGAATACGGGAAAAGAAGTATTGAGCCTCATGGGCCAAGTGATGGAAGAGAGGAGGCAGGGCAAGGCAGGGCGCGCAGCCCCCCTAGCCCAAACCGAGTTGGACTAGGGGGCTGGCCCCCTTTCCTTTCCCTCCTCCCTCTCCTTCCTTCTTCCCTCCTTCCCTTTGGTGGACTCCTACTAGGACTTGGAGTCCTAGTAGGACTCCACACTTGGCGCGCCCATAGGGGCCGGACGGCCTCCCCTCCTCTCCTCCTTTATATACTGAGGCAAGGGGCACCCCATACACACAAGTTGATCATTGATCTTTTAGCCGTGTGTGGTGCCCCCCTCCACCATAATCCACCTCGGTCATATCGTTGCGGTGCTTAGGCGAAGCCCTGCGTCGGTAGCATCATCATCACCGTCATCACACGGTCCTACTGACGGAACTCTCCCTCGAAGCTTTGCTGGATCGGAGTTCGTGGGATGTCATCGAGCTGAACGTGTGCTGAACTCGGAGGTGCCGTGCGTTCGGTACTTGGATCGGTCGGTTCGTGAAGACGTTCGACTACATCAACCACGTTGTTCTAACGCTTCCGCTTACGGTCTATGAGGGTACGTGGACGACACACTCCCCTCTCGTTGCTATGCATCACCATGATCTTGCGTGTGCGTAAGATTTTTTTTTTGGAATTACTACGTTCCCCAACATGGTGGTGACTTAGAACATCCCAAAACATATCCGGGAGGTTGTCGTGGCACGAACTGCCACCCACTGCCTCCCGAAGGCACCTTCATAGAAAAATTGCCGAAGGGCAAGTGAAGAAAATGTGGTTGGAGTCTTCTGGAGTCTCGCATAGGGGACAAGTCCCATCATTAGGTTCGTTCCGCTTCAACACCTCAACTCCCAAGGGGAGACGGCCATGGACCAATTGCCATGGGAAGATCCTAATCTTCAAAGGCAACTTCATCTCTCAAAGAAGTTTTGTTCCTCCAAACCCGGATTGGTCGCGATGGCCTTATACAAGGATCTAGCTGAAAACAACCCATTCGCTTTGAGGTGCCATGAGATGGAATCATGTTCGAGGGAGGGTATATGTAAAGCCGCGCATTCAAGGAGCTCCTCCCATTGGTTCCGTTTTGGGGGGCCAAAGGTGCGTCTAAAGGCAAGGCTGCAAAGGTTGGCAAGGGCCGCCTCCACCGAGATGTGGGGCATCATGCATATGTTGAATAACAACTGGAAGTGCTCGGCGAATCGCTGCAGGCCCGACCAACGGTCAAGCTAGAATAGTATGCCGACGCCAGATCCTACCGTGATGGAGCCAATACGGAGCACCGGAAGGAGTTGGGTTATGGATTGCCAGAACTGGGATCCTCCCGACCGCTGGGCAAATGCAAGCAGTTGTCACGCAGGTATTTTGCACGAATGATGTCTAGCCATAGTACGCCTTCCCCCACGGCGATCCTCCATAGCCATTTGGAGGGAAGGGCGATGTTCATGCATTTAGAGGAGATAAATCCCAATCCACCTTGATCTTTTGGCTTGCAATCTCCATCCACTTGACCATGCAATATTTCTGTTTATCGCCCTTATGCACCCAAAAGAACCGGGATTGGTACCTGGCTATGTCGTGGTGAAGGGATTCATGGAAACTATAGAATCCCACCTAATACATTAACAGGCTGGTCATTGAAGAGTTGATCAGGACTATCATTGCTGGTTTGGAGACCCACCGTCCTTGCCAAGGTTCCGCTCGATGTTGGACCTTGGTGACTGTTGGGCGAAGGTCTTTTTTCCAGGATACGGGAATCACTAATCGGCTTGCCGAGATAAGTGGTGGGGAATGAACCCATTTGACAATTAAGCTAGTTCTCAATCCGCTACTTCTCCACCTCTGAGTATCCCATTACCGTTACCTCACTTTTAGCAAAGTTGATTGTCAGGCCGGACATCTCTTGAAAACATAGGAGGAGAATTTAAGGTGCTGGTTATCCTCATCTGAGCCCTCCACCATTAAAATGGTATCGTCCATTTGTTTTAGGCGAGCTATGGATGTACAGTACACGCTCAAGTTCTTCCAAGCCGATGGAAAGACGTCACAGTGTACGACAACATGCACGTACACTAGTAGTACTCAGCGGGAAGGCAGGATGCAGGCAGGTGGATGCTTTATGTTTTTTGAGTTTGGTTTGATGAGTAGAAATGTTTTTTCGTGGGACAACATTTCAACGATTTTCCATTTTGCCGGCATGTCACACTTTGATTCGGCGGTATTGTTGGATGAAGCGGCCCGGACCGACATTACGCGTACGCTTACGCGAGACTGGTTCTACCGACGTGCTTCGCACACAGGTGGCTGGCGGGTGTCAGTTTCTCCAACTTTAGTTGAATCGAGTGTGGCTACGCCCGGTCCTTGTGAAGGTTAAAACAACACTAACTTGACGAAATATCGTTGTGGTTTTGATGCGTAGGTAAGAACGGTTCTTGCTCAGCCCGTAGCAGCCACATAAAAGTTGCAACAACAACGTAGAGGACGTCTAACTTGTTTTTGCAGGGCTTGTTGTGATGTGATATGGTCAAGACGTGATGAGATATAAGTTGTTGTATGAGATGATCCTGTTTTGTTGAAGTTACGGCAACTGGCAGAACCCTTATGGTTGTCTCTTTATTGCATAAGATTCAAGTGCCAAATAATTGCTTTACTTTATCGCTATGCGATAGCAATAGTTGCAAGAGCAATAGTTGGCGAGACGACCATGTGACGACATGTTGATAGAGATCAAGATGATGCAGATCATGGTGTCGTGCCGGTGACGATAGAGATCATGACGGTACTTTGGAGATGGAAATCAAAGGCACAAGATGATCATGGCCATATCATGTCACATATTTTGATTGCATGTGATGTTTATCCTTTATGCATCTTATTCTGCTTTGATTGACGGTAGCATTATAAGATGATCTTTCACTAAATTTCAAGGTATAAGTGTTCTCCCTGAGTATGCACCGTTGCCAAAGTTCGTCGTGCAGACACGCCATGTGATGATCGGGTGTGATAAGCTGAACGTCCTTATACAACGGGTGCAAGCCAGTTTTGCACACGCAGAATACTCGGGTTAAACTTGACGAGCCTAGCATATGCAGATATGGCCTCGGAACACTGAGACTGAAAGGTCGAGCATGAATCATATAGTAGATATGATCAACATAGTGATGTTCACCATTGAAAACTACTCCATCTCACGTGATGATCGGACATGGTTTAGTTGATTTGGATCACGTGATCGTTTAGATGACTAGAGGGATGTCTATCAAAGTGGGAGTTCTTAAGTAATATGATTAATTGAACTTTAATTTATCATGAACTTAGTCCTGGTAGTAATTTCATAACTGTGTTGTAGATCAATAGCTCGCGATATAGCTCCCCGTTTATTTTTGATATGTTCCTAGAGAAAAACTATGTTGAAAGATGTTAGTAGCAATGATGCGGACTAGCTCCGTGATCTGAGGATTATCCTCGTTGCTGCACAGAAGAATTATGTCCTTGATGCACCGCTAGGTGACAGACCGATTGCAGGAGCAGATGCAGACGTTATGAACGTTTTGACAAGCTCGGTATGATGACTACTTGATAGTTAAGTGCACCATGCTTTAGGCTTAGAACCGGTACTTCAAAAATGTTTTGAACGCCACAGAGCATATAAGATGTTCCAAGAGTTGTTGGTATTTCATACTCATTCCCGTGTCAAGAGGTATGAGACCTCTGACAGGACTTTGCCTACAAGATGGAGGAGAATAGCTCAACTAGTGAGCATGTGCTCAGATTGTCTGAGTACTACAATTACTTGAATCAAGTGGGAGTTAATCTTCCAGATAAGATAGTAATTGACAAAGTTCTCTAGTCACTATCACCAAGTTAATAGAACTTCGTGATGAACTATAATATGCAAGGGATGACGAAAGTAATTCCCGAGCTCTTCACGATGCTGAAATCGGTGAAGGTAGAAATCAAGAAAGAGCATCAAGTGTTGATGGTTAACAAGACCACTAGTTTCAAGGAAAAGGGCAAAGGAAAGAAGGTGAACTTCAAGAAGAACGACAAGCAAGTTGCTGCTCGAGTGAAGAAGCCTAAGTTTGGACTTAAGCCTGAGACTGAGTGCTTATACTGCAAAAGGACTGGTCACTGGAAGCAGAACTGCCCTAGATACTTGACGGATAAGAAGGATGGCAAAGTGAACAAAGGTATATTGGATATACATGTTATTGATGTGTACTTTACTAGTGTTTATAGCAACCCCTCGGTATTTGATAGTAGTTCAGGTGCTAAGATCAGTAACTCGAAACGGGAGTTGCAGAATGAACTGAGACTAGTTAAGGGTGAAGTGGCGATGTGAGTTGGAAGTGGTTCCAAGATTGATATGATCATCATCGCACACTGTAGCGACCCGACCTCAAACGGTCAAGTCCTTGTGCTTCACTGTCATCCCTGGATCGGTAATGCTGACACACACAGTACTCGAAGGATTTATAACAGAGTAGCAATCACACACTTATTACATCGAATGTTTCAAAAGAGAACCTATTACAATAAATATGGCTTAAGGCCATCTAATACGATAACAATGGTAGGCTTGGAAGATAAAGTGAGTCCATCAACTCCAACGGCATAGCTGAGCTGCACAGCAACGACCTAACGAACCTTACTCCTCGTCTGAAAAGTCTGCAACATAATACATTGCAGCCCAAAAACGGGTCAGCACATGGAATATGCTGGCAATATAACACAGTAGAGCAAGAACAGAATAATGCTATCACTACATGCATATTTGGCTGGTGGAAAGCTCTATGGTTATAGTTTTTGCAAAAAGCCAATTTTTCCCTACAACAAAGGAATAAGTTTTATTTTAACTATCATGGTAGTTGAAACATCATTGAGAAGGTTCCTCCAACTCAATCCCAATTAAAAGTAATTATCAACCCAACAATATTAATTTAGAGTGATGAGATACTTAGGATAATCCAAGTACTAGATACTCAAGATGTCCATAACCGGGGACACGGCTAACCATGATTAGATTGTACACTCTGCAGAGGTTTGCGCACTTTTCACCACAAGACTCGATCTCCTCCGTTGGATTTCTCGCACTACATGGTGTTTGAGAAATGGATGACCGAGACACAGTCTTTCAGAAACATTAACTCTTTACTCCGGGCAGACCATACCAAACCTACATCCCTCTACCTGCTGATCCACCTCTTCAAGAGCTCACGCAACTTACTCAACTATGCTAGATCCCATAATAGCTTGTGGCTGCACACGGAAGTTTAAAGCATGAAATATCTCAGTTCCCTTTGAGCCTGGGTGGCGGATCTTAGGATGATCACAAGGGTACTCCGGGATATCCTAGGACAACACTGGATTCTCCAGGTGCCCGACAAGCAATCCACCCAGATGTGTATTTAAGTTGCCACCTTAGTTGAACCATTAATTAACAATCTCACATCTGTCATGGATTCACTCACCCAAACCACGTCTACGAGCATAGCATAGCAATATAAGCGATACGTAGAAGTAACTCCCAAGGTTTGAATATAACAGGGCAATAGGTTCTACCTCATCAACTACTTCCCAATACCGACAAGTTAATCACATCCTAATCATGCAATGTTTGAGGATTGGAACTAATGCATAAAAACTGGGTATGAAAGGAGTATGATCAATGTGTTACTTGCCTTGCTGACGATCCGCAAAACCTAGGGACTCGTAGTAGCACGCTTCGCACTCCGGGAATTCTATCGCAAACAAACAATAGCATACATAAGCAATCAAGCAAAGATGCACGGGTAAAACTCAACTAAGAAGAATTGACTAGAAAGTTCAACTTAAGAACTCCGGTTTGCGAAAAGAATCAAATCAAACGGAGCAACGAAACTCACACTGGGAAAGGAACAAGATCTGTTTACTAATCTGAACTAAAGTGAAATTTTACAGTACCAAAATCTTGTTCAAGTTGATTAAACAGAAAGAGGGTTTCGAGACAAATATCTAGGCGCTTGAATCGCCTGATTCCGATAAACGAGCTAAAAGATAAACTAAAACGAAAATCGGATCAGAAATCGCGATCGAAAATAATCGCGGAAAATCCGGGAAAAAGAAAACTGACGAACAGGCTAACGAACGAACGTTCGTTGTCTGTAACTAAAGAGCGAAAACCGTTCGTTAAAATGAACGTACGAACGAATGTCCGCTAAACCGTGAAAACCGGCGAACCCGATAAAAAAACGAAACTAGGGTTAAAAAAACCGACGGTTTTTACCTAAACCGAAAAAACCAAACGGCGAGAACGGATCGGCGGCGGCTCCGGCGGGGCGGGGTGGGGCTGCGGGTGGTGCGGCGGGGCGGCGGTGGTGTGGCGGCGGCGCGGCGCGGCAGGCGGCGACGGGCGGCGGCTGCTGCGGCTGCTGCTTGCGGCGGCGGGGTGGCGATTTGGGGGCGGGGGCAGTGGCTTATAAAGGGGAGGGGCGGGGTGGCTTGCGAGAGGGGGCGGGAGGAGTCCCGGGCGGCGACGGCTGGCGTGTCCTGGCCGGACTCGGGCACGGGGAGGCGGTGGTGCGGCGTGGGGCTGCTGGCTCGGCTGGGCTTCGGCCCAGTCGGGCGCTCGAGAATTTTTTTAAATAATATCGCCAGAACTTAAATAAATCCTAGAAAATAAAATAAAAATCTATAAGTGCCAAAACAAAATTTCACCGTCTAAATAAAATATTTAGAACGAGATGAACATTTTCTTGGCCCTAAAATGCAAATTTTGAAAAACATGCAATTTTTCTAATGCAAATAAAATAGCAATAAAATCCGAATAAAATCAAATATTTGATTTTAATATTTTTCCTCCAATATTTCAATTATTTTGGAGAAGTCATATTATCTCCTCTCATATATTTTAATATGAAATATTTTTGGAGAGAAAAATAATTAAAACCAATAATCCTCGTTTCAATATTTGATAAAATTCAAATATGAAATAATGAAATCCCCAACTCTCTCTGAGGGTCCTTGAGCTGCTTAGGATTTCGAGGATCATGAAATGAAATGCAATAAAATATGATATGCATGGATGATCTATGTATAACATTCCAAATTGGAAATTTGGGATGTTACAAACCTACCCCCTTAAGATGAATCTCGCCCTCGAGATTCGGGTTGGCTAGAAAATAGGTGTGGGTGGTCTTTGCGAAGATCATCCTCTCGTTCCCAGGTGGTTTCATCCTCGGTATGGTGGCTCCACTGAACTTTGCAAAACTTGATAACCTTACTGCGGGTGACTCGGCTGGCAAATTCAAGAATCCTGACTGGCTTCTCCTCATAGGTCAGATCACATTCCAACTGAATCGCCTCCAAGGGTACTGTATCTCTTAATGGTATATCGGCCATCTCAGCATGACACTTCTTTAGCTATGAAACATGAAATACATCATGAACTCCTGACAGTCCTTCAGGTAACTCCAACTTGTAGGCAACTTCTCCCATACGTTCCAAAACACGATACGGTCCTACAAATCTTGGGGCTAACTTTCCCTTAACTCCAAAACGTTTCACTCCTCGCAAGGGTGATACTCGCAGATATGCTCTGTATCCAATTTCATAGGTTACCTCCTTGCGTTTCGAATCTGCATATATCTTCTGCCTGGACTGAGCTACTTTCAGTCTATCTCGGATAAACTTAACTTTCTCTTCAGACTCCTTGATCAAGGCTGGTCCAAACAACTGTCGGTCTCCAACTTCATCCCACATCAACGGTGTTCTGCACCTTCGTCCATACAGGGCTTCGAACGGTGCCATCTTCAAACTGGCTTGGTAGCTATTGTTGTATGAGAACTCTGCGTAGGGCAAATTCTCATCCCAACTAGATCCATAATCCAGCGCACAAGCCCTCAACATGTCCTCCAGAATTTGGTTGACTCTCTCGGTCTGTCCATCCGTCTGCGAGTGAAATGCTGTACTGAACTCCAATCTCGTTCCCAAAGTCTGGTGCAGTTGATGCCAAAACTTTGATGTAAACTGTGTTCCTCTATCTGATACGATGGTCCTCGGAACTCCATGCAGACATATGATCCTGGTCATGTATATCTTGGCCAACTTCGCACTTGTATAGGTTGTTTTCACTGGGATAAAGTGAGCTACTTTGGTCAAGCGATCAACTACTACCCATATAGAATCATATCCTAATTTGGTCCTGGGCAATCCGGTGATAAAATCCATGCCAAGTTTATCCCACTTCCATTCGGGTATCGGCATAGGCTGTAACAATCCTACTGGATTTTGATGTTCTGCCTTCACTCTCTGACATACAACACATATGGCTACATACTCGGCAATATCCTTCTTCATACCAGTCCACCAGAAACGTTCCTTCAAATCCAAATACATCTTGGTGTTTCCGGGGTGTATCGAGTATGGTGAGTCATGAGCCTCCTGAAGTATTAACTTCCTGATCTCTGTGTTATTGGGTACATTAACACGGTCCTCAAACCATAAGGTGTCGTGCTCATCCTCAGGAAAAACTTTGGCCTTTCCTTTGCTCATTCTCTCTTTTATCTCAGCAATCTCTTTGTCATCCTTCTGAGCTTCTCGAATCTTTCCTAACAATGTAGACTGAACCTCCATTGTTGCAACAAAACCTCTAGGAACAATCTCCAATCGAAGTTCCCTGAGATCCTCTGCTAACTCCTTTGGCAATCCCGTGCTCACTAGGTTGTTAGCATAACTCTTCTGACTCAAAGCGTCTGCTACGACATTGGCCTTGCCTGGATGATAGTGCTGCTTCATGTCATAATCCTTTATAAGCTCCAACCATCTCCTCTGCCTAAGGTTCAGCTCCTTCTGTGTGAAAAAGTACTTCAAACTCTTATGATCCGTGTACATATCACAGCGGTTTCCAATAAGGTAATGTCTCCAAGTCTTGAGCGCATGCACTACTGTTGCTAACTCCAAATCATGCGTGGCATAGTACAATTCGTGCAGTTTAGTTGTCGTGAGGCATACGAAACAACTCTTCCGTCCTGCATAAGCACACTTCCAAGTCCTAGGCGAGAGGCATCGCAATACACATGGAAATCCTTGCGTATATCTGGCAGAATCAGCACTGGGGTTGTAGTCAAACGTTGAATGGCTCGGCGAATGGCTGCAGGCCCGACCAACGGTCAAGCTAGAATAGTATGCTGACGCCCGATCCTACCGTGATGGAGCCAATACGGAGCACCGGCAGGAGTTGGGTTATGGATTGCCAGAACTGGGATCCTCCCGACCGCTGGGCAAATGCAAGCGGTTGTCACACAGGTATTTTGCATGAATGATGTCTAGCCATAGTACGCCTTCCCCCATGGCGATCCTCCATAGCCATTTGGAGGGAAGGGCGATGTTCATGCAGTTAGAGGAGATAAATCCCAATCCACCTTGATCTTTTGGCTTGATATCTCCGTCCACTTGACCATGCAATATTTCTGTTTATCGCCCTTCTGCGCCCAAAAGAACCGGGATTGGTACCTGACTATGTCGCGGTGAAGGGATTCATGGAAACTATAGAATCCCACCAAATACATTAACAGGCTGGTCATTGAAGAGTTGATCAGGACTATCATTGCTGGTTTGGAGACCCACCGTCCTTGCCAAGGTTCTGCTCGATGTTGGACCTTGGTGACTGTTGGGCGAAGGTCTTTTTCCAGGATACGGGAATCACTAATCGGCTTGCCGAGATAAGTGGTGGGGAATTAACCCATTTGACAATTAAGCTGGTTCGCAATCCGCTGCTTCTCCACCTCTGAGTATCCCATTACCGTTACCTCACTTTTAGCAAAGTTGATTGTCAGGCCGGACATCTCTTGAAAACATAGGAGGAGAATTTAAGGTGCTGGATACCCTCATCTGAGCCCTCCACCATTAAAATGGTATCGTCCATTTGTTTTAGGCGAGCTATGGATGTACAGTACATGCTCAAGTTCTTCCAAGCCGATGGAAAGACGTCACAGTGTACAACAACATGCACGTACACTAGTAGTACTCAGCGGGAAGGCAGGATGCAGGCAGGTGGATGCTTTATGTTTTTTTTTTGAGTTTGGTTTGATGAGTAGAAATGTTTTTTCATGGGACAACATTTCAAAGATTTTCCATTTTGCCAGCTATTTTTTGGGTGAGTAATTGCATTTTTCTATACATTTATATCTGAGATCAATTGGAATAAGCTTTGTGCCAGTTGGTTTTGCGTCGAAAACTGCCTACAAGCTCATGCCAGCACGCATGGCCGTGTGGGCCTCCTCTCCTCCATGGGGGCGCAATCCTATTATTCTGTACTCGGTTCAGCGGTGGTGGGCGGCGTTCTCCTTCCTTAGTGAAATAGATATTCCTGACAATGTTGCAAGGAATCAGGTGCCATATCGGAGGCACGATTCGAAGAGGGGGCGGGGGAGGGTGCGCTTGTGGTGGAGACAAACTAGCCAACACGTAAAGAGAACAAGGAGAAGAAATAAGAGAGATGTGGTTTACAACTCTCTTAGTGCAAAAATACAAGCCACAGGGAGCAGCCATAGACGGTTTGGAAAGAAAGTTGTTTACTATGTTCGAACTAAAGCAACCTGTTGACTATATATATCTTAGGCAATTTCGATATAAAAATACCAGCTATAATGGTCTTTACAGATAACACAAATTTGTAGCCAATCACGTTATTCGCAATCAGTCGCAGGTTAAAGCCACAAGCGTTAACCTGTTATGTTGTCAGTTTTATCATACCTAACAAGGAGGAAGCATCAAGGTGTGGTGCTCAAGCAAAGTTTTAAGAAGGCACATGAGAAAGTTAATTTGGAATTCCTTTCATTGACTTGCAGCAAAAGGATTCCATGATAATTGAATAAGATTGTTCAAATATGTAGTGATGAATGAAATTTTGAATGTCAAATTGAATGATAGAATATGATCTTATTTGAGTAGTCAGATGTGAGATTGGGGGATCATGTTTCTCCTTTCCTATTCAGCATAGCTACCCAATGCTTAAAAGTATAATCCAGTTGACATAGGAGAACGATAACATTGTGGGATTTGTTGCACAATGGATTGAGCGCGAGGTGATAATTCTGCTATATGCAGATGATACCATTTTGTTCATAAAAGATGATCGGGAGAATGCCAGAAACTTGAAATTGTTGTTTTACATGTTTGAGTAGACATCAAGATTTAAAAATTAACTTCATGGAGAGTGAAGTGATGATGACAAGGGATATGTATACTGATGCGTTTAATTTCCAAGAGGGAAATTGTCCTATTATGGTGGTGGGGGCAGAAGATTACGTCCTGCTAACTAAGTTCAGAAAAACTGAAGCAAAATCTAGATGGTTGGAAGGGTCACTTTTATTAAGTCTAGCATGACTAGTATGCCTACCTACACATGTCAACATGCTACCTAATACTAACACTAAAAACAAGAATAAAGTGAGCGTGAAAGCGCCAAAGAAAGTATCATATATGCAAAAATGGCCTATCATTTGTTGATCTAGGAAAAGGAGTTCGGATTCGTAACATGGGAAATTCAATATGCCTGCTTGGCAAGTGGTGGTGGGATCTTGAGAATGGATAACAATTGCAAGATAATTTTAGGAGAAAAATATATGATTCATGCTAGAATTTCTCAGATCGCAAGGACTGCAGATGATTCTGCATGTTGGGTTGATTTAGTTAAAATAAAACATTTGTACTTGCTAGGCAAGACAATGAGTGTAAGGAATGGGTGACAAACTGACTTATGGGAAGATGCATGATGTGGACACACACCTCTCCCACAACAATGTCCAGACCTAGCAATTCGAATCAGCTTTGACATTGTATGCCTCATCTGGAGTTGCAGATTTAGAAGGTGGATGTGGGAGTAATTACAACATCAAGTTGTTGTGACGTGAGATGAGTTGATTAGAGTAGTGTTGAATGATTGATATACGCCCAGTTAGAAATAGGAAAACTACAGTTTTTCACATAATGAAATCATTTGTTCTTGGTAAATCATTTGTTCTGTACAGAACCTGAGAATATAAATATAAATATTTTGTTCTTTGCTTGTTCTTGGCATAATACATGCTTGTTGTTGTCTTTCAGGCGATCTCGAGGTTGAAGTTGACAGAGCAATGCAAGAGAATAGAGTCGCAAGCTTACAGCAGGACATCACACTAATGGAACGATGCACCTAGACACACGAGACCACGCATTACTTATGAAGATGGAGATCTTGAGGATGGTCCAGTGGGTGATGCCTGAAAGATAATTTCCTGGTCCGCACTTAAGCTGTCATCATGTTTTATCTATTTATTGACCATGATAATCATTTGTCCCTTAGAGGGGAAGTTCGGTTGTAAATGTATTGGAGTATGGTTGTTCGTTGTTGTTCCTATGACCTACATGCCTAGGCTAGTTTTGTCCATCCTTAACTTCTAACTTAGTTCTAGTCTTCTTCCCAGTTGAACCATGTTTTGCTCCTATCACTAATGAAAATGGAATTAGGATATGGGTCGTTTGGAAAGAACGGGACAAGGTTGTGTCATTTCAAATTCATCCATTAGTCATCATCTGCAATATCATTCATGTTTTTCCCCCAAGCTCATTTATTGCATTTGTGACATGTAGTTAAGTTGGTGAGGCACTTGGGTATAAGACTTATGCAACCATGAGCTCATCTCTCAGGTGATAAATAGTCTACACTGAAAGGGCAGCAATGTTCATAAGGCACCTTCCAGTGCATTGGTGCTTACATGAGGTGCTAAGGGCATTAAAAATCTTAGCAACTAGTCTCCTCAATGTATAGGTATTTAGCTTTTGTAGCTAAATTCCCTCGTTGAATTGTTTAACAATTAAACTCCTTCATGCATTGGTTGGTAGTCATTTTGCATAGGTCCACGTGCTTAGCACTGTTTTCTCCTGGGGTCACCATAAGAGAAAACTTGTAGGTTTTTACTAGCTATGCGAGCACATGGAAGATATCTGTGGAAATTTATGCATGTTTTGACCAGTTTAGTGAGAATAATACTTGGAGTAGGAGGTAACATGAAATTGAGTTGGTTGCCTACACGAAATTTGGCAGGTGTCATCAATATGCAATGTAGCTACACCACAATTGTCATAAAATTGTAAAGCAGAATAACATGTGGGTCAATGACAACATGTGTCTAGTCTCTCTTTGACAGGAGCGGTAGTGACCCTCATGCATGTGCGTACACATTTGCAGGAAGGACACACACATTATTGCAGCAGAGATGACATGGACACCGACAGGACAACTGATTGGCTTTCCTTGTATGGATCATCCCCACCATGGACATTAGGCCATGTATTAAGGCAATCACTAATTATGATACATTCACCTTTTTTGTTATATCTACACCAGATCTCTGCAAAGAAAATAATAATTTTTTTGGAAAGAGGTATGTGGGGATCCCTTTGCGAACGACCAAGTTAAAGTGGCAAAATCATTTTCTCCATATTGAGGCTCTAATTTACTCTTAAGGACATTTTAGGAAAAAAGGTTGAATATTGTTCAAAAATTAACCTTTGTCCTACCTGATAATCTAGAGCCGTTTTGTTCGTTTTACATTCATCAAACTAAACAAAATCATCATTAATTGAAGTGGCATAATGGTGGTTCAGTTGCATGTTTCACTTATGCCCCACACCATAACTATATAAACGGTACTTCCGACATTGCAAAGTGTAAAACAAAAACAAAGTCGTAAAGTAACAGGTTACCATGTTGTGTTGCTTAATTACAAAAGTATACATAGGCCAATTTAAGTTTTTTAACATGTGTTCACTACAAAAAAAAAGACACATCCGTGAAATTTTGGGCCGAACGAATTTTTTTTCTATCATACTTATGACACTTCTATGACAATAATTGTGACAAAACACGGTATCATCATAGACGTGGTGGGGTCCTACTTCTATGACAAAAAATCATGAAAAAAATGGGCTTTTCGTCCTGGGCGGGCCGGAGACGCAGCTGCATGGCATTCTTTGGGCCGTCCATGACGGAAAAAACCGTGGTAGAAGCGAGGACGAGGAAAATATCGGGGTGTTCCCGGTTAGGGTGGGTGGTCGGGGCCGAGCGATGCACGCTTCTCTCGTACACGCACGCGCGTGGGTGCGAGGCGTTGGGCTCTAACTGAACCCGAGCGATTGCACTGCAGGCTACACGTTACTAAACCCGAGCGACCGATCGATGGCTATTAACTGAACCCGATCGAGCGATTCCTTCGCTACTGCTGCTAACTGAAGCCGATCGATGCTGCCTCTGGATGAACAGTGAGCGTTGTTGGGGGGGTTTGGATGAACAGTTCCAGGTGTGGGTGGATCAACAGGACCCCGTGGTGTTGCCTCTGGATGAACAGGACCCTGATCGATCGAGCCGGTTGGGGCTGGATGAACAGGACCCCGTGGAGGGCAGGATGAACAGGACCACCCCGTGGAGGGCAGGATGAACAGTAGACGATGGAAGGCTGGATGAGCAGTAGCTCGTGGAGGGGTGGTTGAATAGGAGCCCGTGGAGAGGGCTGGTTGAACGGTAGCCGGTGGAGTACGCGCGGTGGAGGCTGGATGAACAGGAGCCCGTGGATGAACAGTCGAGGTGGAGGCTGGAGGAGGTCGACGGTGGATGAACAGTAGCCCGTGGAGGCTGGAGGGGGTCGACGGTGGAGATGAACAGTATCCCGTGGAGTCCCGCTTTGCGGTACGCCACACCCCTCCCGATGAACAGGACCCCCGTTTCGACCGTAGCGCTCCAACACAAGTCCGTTTCCTCCGTTTTGCGGTACGCCACACCCCTCCCGATCAACAGGACCCCCGTTTCGACCGTAGGAGGTCCGTTTCCTCCATTTTGCGGTACGCCAGACCCCTCCTGATGAACAGGATCCCGTTTCAAACGTGGCCGGTCGAACACAAGGCCGTTTCCTCCATTCTGCAGTATGCCAGGCCTCGTTTCCATCGGCTGTTTCGTCCAAGCCCTCCCTGTCGGTGTGGAACGACACCTATGGGATCACAAGAATCGCTACTACGGTTGCTAGGGCGCAGGGTTGCAAGAAGAGCAAGATCAGTAGCCATCACAAGAATCGTTTACCCAGGTTCGGGCCGCGAGGATGCGTAAAACCCTAGTCCTGCTTTGGTGGGTGTATTTTCAGAGAGTTCTTGAGCTCTCGAACTAGCTGTGGTGAGTGCGTGGTTCGAAAGAGCCGAATCCTTCTCCAGTATGCCATGGGCCTCCTTTTATAGTCCGAAGGGGCTGCCACAGTGGCACACAGGAGGTGGAAAGGCGTACAGTGCCCTGAGCTTATCGCTCGTATTACAGGACAAGACGCATTTAATGCGTAGCTTAGGTGTCCCCTTACTTTATTGGGGAAGGGGGGCGAGGCCCGTCCCGTCCGTCGCTACTCCTCCTCGCTTTGACATGCGCCCTGGCTAGTGAGGCACGTGGTGCCATGTAGGCAGGCAGGCAGCTGAGGTGGCGCAGTTGCGGAGCCTTCACGAAGATCTGCATGCCGCCACGCAGGCGCTCGATGAGTTGGCCTGGGAGCTGCATGTTGCCACGCAGGTGCCTGCCCTGCTGGTTGGGCTGGCAGCTGCATGGGAACAGCGGTGGAAGCTTGGTTGGCGCGGGCCTGATGGCCCTGCTGGCGTCCTTGGTGAGGGCCTTGCCGGGTGGCCCGGCGAGGGTCTTGCCGTGTGGCCCGGCAAGGGTCTTGCCGTGGCGCGCTGTCGTCCCTGGCAAGGGCCTTGCCGGGGGTCTAGTGGCCTTCCTCGGCAAGGATCTTGCCGAGGATCGTCGTCTTCTAATCCTCATCTGATCTTGAATATGTCTTCACAAAGATCTGCATGCCACCACGGAGGTGCCTCCCGAGCCCTGGCCCCACGTGGATGATGGCGTTGGGTACCGTGGGCTCAAGGGTGGCTCGCTCTGTTGGTGTGGGGCGAGCTTCCCCGGCAAGGGTCTTGCCGGGGCTGCTGAGGCTGCCCCGGCCAGGGTCTTGCCGGGGGAACCTGTTTCGTCCCTCTGCTCTTTGTGGCCTTGGCCTTGACGTTGCTCTGATTGTCTTGGGCTTCGGTCTTACCTTGGCTCATCTTCCCTGTTCTGCTTGGTGTGGCCGCGGGCGCGGCTCCGACTGCTTGGTAAAGGGGTACAAAAACGCACCCCTCTTTTTGTACACCGGCAGGAGCCCCCGGGCCTGGGCCACACATAAGCGCGAAACGTTGTTGGGCCAGGCCCAAAACGGTGCGCGGGCAGGCGGGGCGGTTTTTACCGCGGTAAAAATTTTCGCGCGTTGCGCTTCCCACGACCCCCGCGCGCGGCGCGGTGTGGAGGGGTGTGCGTGATGTGGGCGGCATGCGTGGGGCGGAGGTCGCAGTGCTCGGGGAAGAGGAGGATGGGGCGGCACGCCGGCTTCGCCCCCGCCAATGATGCATTTTCCGATGGAAGGCCATGTCGGAGACCAGCCCCGCGAGTTCTTCATCAGGCTGCGCCGGCCTCCGCGTCGCCGTCTTCGTCTTCCCGCCCCGTTTGCTCGGGAGATGGAGCGTGACCGGCCCCAATCCCTCAGATTGCACATGAGGGGTTGCGAGAATGGGGGCACGCGGGTCGACGTCGACTTCCCGGCTCCTCGGTCGCGGGTGGAAGACGTTCGCTCGCATCCATAGCTTGACGGCGGGGCTCGTCCTCTACTTTAAATTAATGGAGGACGGCCTACTCTCCGTCAAGGTCTTTGGAGAGTTCGGGACTCGCCTGAAGTGCTGCATGGAGAGCTCCTCCGATGGAGATTCCGACGATGGAAGCTCTTCCTCGAGCGAAAGTGATGAGGAGGACAGCGGGGCAGATGACGGGGATGAGTCCGATTAGGCGTCGGACGCCCCGCGCCTGGGCAGGTGCGGCAGCAGCAGCATCTGCACCTGGCCGCTCCTCCGACAGGGTTTTGCCGGGGGCGGGGCCAGCTCCTTGAACTTCTCGGGGGCGTCTCCTTGGGTGGCTGGCGTCGGGAGGCTGCGGAAGAGGAAGAGGGCGGGCGGCAAGGCCGTCAACTCGGAGTACGCAGGCATCGACGCCTTCATCGCGTATTGCCGGTCCTGCCGCCTCATCTTCCTGCTCCTTTCCCGGCACCGTCATCACCGGCCCACCCGTGGGCGGCCACCAAGGTGTTCTCTTGGTGCTTTCGGCCGCTCGTAGCTCGCCTAGGTGCCCCTTTTGCCCTCTCGCCTCCTTGACCTGCCTCCTAAGGAGATGGACAAGAAAGGGATTACGGGCACCTTATCTCTTTTTTAGTTTGTAAGCCTGCGGGCCTTTGTTAAATTTAGAACTTGTAATCCCCTTGCTCATGTTTTTCTTTTCGTATGAACTGTACTTGTATGGGATGTTTTTAATGAAAAAGGGATGCTTGCCGGGTTTTTCGTTCATGGGTAAATCCCGCGACAAGGAGCGAATCCTTGTTATTGTTTAAGATAAATGTTTTTCGCCCGGCAACAGGCCTTGCCGTCCCCCCACTCCACTCGACCGTTCTCGCGCTCTTGGCGGAGGCAGGGATGAAGTGGGCTTTAGGCTCCTCGTTCTACCTCCTTGCCGCCGCGGCTACAACCAAATCCGGACCCAGGAAATAATCCTTAGGTATAGGAAAAAGGGGAGCACGACAGCCTAGAGATAAAAACGAGGTTTCAAATGCCCCAGTCCAGTTCCGAAATGCATGACAGAGGATAAAAGACTTATTTGGATCTGCAGCCCCCCGGCAATCTCATCTTGCCGTGGTTGGATCCTTGTGCTCGCAGCCCCCGGCAACTCTGGTTTGCCGGGGTCGGGACGCCGGTCCGTTTCCTTCTTTTCAAGTAGCTCAGCAGAAGTGCTCATGTGCCCTGCGAACCAAAAGAGGACAGAAGAGAAACAGATAGACACGCACTCGACCTCTAAGCTAGGGGTTAGTCGCCGCTAAGCACTATCAACCCTAACCAAGGAAGAGACTCGACCTAGCATGCATGCTATGACTTAGGGCGCCAGCGCTTCATTTATTTATGCTCAGGGTCTGCGCCTGGCTTTGTACAAAGGGTCACATGCCTTGCCGGCAAAGCTTGTACAAAAGGTGGCTTGCCAGGAGGCCCGGCAAACCGTGCCTTATGGGTAAAACTTGCGAAGATGCTCAATGTTCCAGGAGTTGCTCACTGGGACGGCATCTTCGGTCTCCAGGCGGACTGCGCCGGGCCTAGTGACTCGTATTACCCGATAAGGGCCTTCCCACTTCGGCGTCAACTTGTTGGTATTCTTGGCCGACTGAACGCGCCGAAGAACAAGTTCACCTTCCTCAAAGCTTCAGGCATGAACCTTGCGGCTATTGTAGCGGCGCAAGGCTTGCTGGTAGCGCGCTGCTCTCACAGCCGCCCAAAGACGATCTTCCTCAAGGAGCGTCGCGTCATCTTGGCGCAACTGCTCTTGCTCAAGCTCATCATAAGTGAGCACTCGAGGTGACCCGTATATGAGTTCCGTGGGGAGAACAACTTCTGCCCCGTAGACCAGGGAAAAAGGTTTCTGGCTGGTGGCTCGATTTGGCGTCGTCCTGATCGACTAGAGAACCGCTGGCAACTCATCAATCCAGCGCCTTCCACTCTTGTGCAGCTTGTAAAAGGTCTTCGTTCTCAGGCCTCGCAACACTTCAGCATTTGCCCTCTCCGCTTGGCCGTTGCTCCGTGGGTGTGCCACGGAAGGAAAACAGACCTTGCTACCGAGGTCTTGAATGTATTGCATGAAGGTGTGGCTTGTGAACTACGTGCCGTTGTCGGTGGTGACTCTGTTTGGCACACCAAAACGACAGACCAGTCCCTTGAAGAACTCGACGGCTGACTGAGCAGTCACCTTTCTCACTGCTTCCACCTCCGCCCACTTTGTGAACTTGTCGATTGCAACGTACAAGTACTCAAAGCCCCCGACAGCGCGGGGGAAAGGGCCGAGTATATCGAGCCCCCAGACTGAGAATGGCCAGGAGAGAGGGATTGTTTGAAGGGCTTGAGCTGGTTGATGAAGCTTCTTTGAATGGAACTAACACGCTTCACACTTGGTTACTAGTGCCGTCGCATCCTGGAGGGCGGTGGGCCAGAAGAAACCTTGCCGGAACGCCTTTCCGGCAAGGGCCCTCGACCCTACGTGGGAGCCACATATGCCTCCATGTATCTCCGCCAATAGCTCCAGTCCTTCCTCCCGGGGGTGCACTTTAGTTTCACACCGTTCGGCCTTCTCCTGTACAGGACGTCATCGATGAACTGGTACAGGGCGGACCGATGGGCTACTTTCTCCGCTTCTTCCTGCTCCTCAGGAAGCTCCCCTGTTTGGAGGAATTGGACGGTATGTTGCGCCCATGCCGGAGCCTGGGGCTCGACGGAAAGGACCAAAGGCATTTTTCCGCCATGGGAGCGCCCGTCTCTACGGCCAGGGCTTGACGCCCTGCCGGAGCCAGTTGCTCTTGGGCAAGCTCAGCGTCCGCGCCAGCACCCTTGCCGGCAGCCCTAGGGGGCTCGGTAGGAAAGTTCTTGCCGGGACCTGACTTCCTCCGCTTGTTCTGCCCCGTTGGTGGCTCGACGGATGGTTGAGTTAACCGGAGCAAAAAGGTACCTGGTTCCACAGGTAGCTTGAATGCAGCACGCTTTGACAAGTAATCGGCGATGTCGTTCTCCATTCGGGGGACGTGCTCCGCTTGAATACCGTCAAAGCGTTCCTCCAGCTTCCTCACCTCATCTACGTAGGCCTCCATCAATGGGCAATGGTAATCCTTGTTGACCTGCCTAACAACAAGCTGCGAGTCACCCCTGACGATGAGCTTCTTAACCCCGAGGTCTGCCACGATCCTGAGACCGGCGAGCAATCCCTCGTACTCAGCAGTGTTGTTGGTGGGCATCTCCCTAGGGAAGTGCATCCGGATCACGTAATATAGGTGCTCTCCGGTGGGCGCGATGAGTAGCACTCCGGCACCGGCGCCTTGCAGCGAGAAAGCCCCATCAAAGTACATGATCCAGTCACGGTCTGCTTCCTTGCCGGGGACAGTGGTCTCCTGGATTTCCTCGTCAGGCGTTGAGGTCCATACTGCAATGAACTGTGCCAAGACTCTGCTCTGGAATGTCGACGTACTTTCAAACTTCAAACCGCAACTTGATAGCTCCATGGCCCATTCCACAATCCTTCCGGTTGCATCTGGGTTATGCAGTATCCGTTGCAACGGGAGGCGGGTGACGACAGTGATTTCGTGGGCTTGGAAGTAATGACGCAGCTTGCTCGAGGCCATAAGGACGTCGAAGAGCAATTTTTGCACACCGGAATACCTCGACCTAGCCCCCTGCAAGAGGGAGCTGACAAAGTAAACTGGGTGCTACATCATTTTCTTCTTCTGCACCACTTCACTCGACTACGCGGGCACTGCCTTGGTGGCATCAGACTCTGCCGGGGGCCGCGCCTTGCCGGCACCAGGCCCTGCCGGGGGAATCTTTGGCTTGCCATCCGCTGGTTCTGCCGCCGTCACTGCCTCCTCGTCGACCTCCCTCTGTGCCACCAGTGCGGCTCTGACCACGTGATTCGTCACCGTCAGATATAGCAGCAACGGCTCTTGTGGTTTAGGCGCAACTAGTATTGGCATGGAGGAAAGGTATTTCTTCAGATCCTGCAATGCTGCCTCGGCTTCTGGGGTCCACTCCATTGGGCCCGCCTTCTTCAAGATTTTGAAGAAAGGAAGGGCGCGCTCAGCGGACTTGGAGATGAATCGGCTCATGGCGGCGACCCAGCCGGTGAGCCGACGCACATCTTTGATCCGCTTGGGCACCTCAATCTGCTCAATAGCCTTGATTTTGTTTGGGTTTGCCTCGATCCCGTGCTGTGACACAAAGTACCCAAGAAGCTTGCCGAACGGAACACCGAAGACACTCTTCTCAGGGTCCAGCTTGAGGTTGATCTTGCGCAGGTTGGCAAATGTCTCTTCCAGATCTTGCACAAGAGTTGGCCCGTCCTTGGTTTTGACCACTATGTCATCCATGTAGGCCTCCATATTTCTATGGAGCTGAGGTTCAAAACCAATCTAGACTGCTCTTGCAAATGTTGAGCCAGCGCTCTTCAACCCAAAAGGCATCCATAAAAAGCAATACGTACCACATGGGGTGATGAACGCTGTCTTTTCTTCATCCTCTCTTGTCATGAAGATTTGGTGGTAGCCCGAGTAGGCGTCGAGGAACGACAACAGATCACACCCGGCCATGGAGTCAATAATCTGGTCGATGCGCGGCAACGGGAAGGGGTCCTTAGGACAAGCCTTATTGATATCTGTGTAATCAATACACAACCTCCACTTCCCGTTCACCTTGCGCACCACTACCAGATTGGCCAACCACATCGGGTGGAGCACTCCCCTCACCAAACCTGCCGCTTCCAACTTCCTGATCTCCTCTGTGATGAACTCCTGCCTCTCGAGAGCCTGCTTTCTGACCTTCTGCTTGACGGGCCACGCATAAGGGCAGACAGCTAGGTGGTGCTCAATCACCTCCCTGGGAACACCGGGGATGTCGGATGCTTGCCATGCAAACACGTCGACATTCGCCCGCACGAAGGTGACGAGCGCGCCTTCCTATTTGCTGCCGAGGGTGGAGCCTATGGTGAAGGCCCCTCCCGTGCCATCCTCCCTGGCGGAAACCTTCTTGGTTTGCGGTGGCTCGGCTCTGGATCTCTTGCTCTTGTCGGTAGAGCTCTTTGGCACGTCCTCGACGGCAGCACAACACTCCGAAGAGGTGCGCTTGCCGGAGTGGGTGCGAGAGGTCTTGCCGGGCTTCTTCCTCCCTCCCGAGGCTTCAGCGGCAGGAGCAAGTGCCTTGGCGGCAGCCGCTGCAACTGCCTCCCGGTAGAGTTGGTCAGCGCAAAACAGCGCGTCCTTCTTGTCGGAGGGGACGGAGATGATGGTCAACAGCCCGGGCATCTTTAGCATGTTGTAGGCGTAGTGTGACGCTGCCATGAACTTGGCTAGTGTCGGGCGGCCGAGGATCCCGTTGTAGGGCAAGGGGATCTCTGTCACGTCGAAGACGATCCTCTCCATCCTGTGGTTCAACTATCCTCCAAACGTCACGGGCAGTGTGACATTTCCCTTCGGCTGGCTCCTCCCCAGATTGACCCCTTGAAACATGCCCATTTCCTCGAGGTCTCCATCAGGGATTTGCAACCTTTTGATCACGACAGGCGAGATCAGGTTTAGCCCGGCCCCGCCGTCAACCAACATCTTGTTCACCCTGAGGTTGCGTATCGTTGGTGAGACCAACAATGGCAAACACCCGACCGCGGTAGTGCGGTCAGGGTGGTCCTCGGCGTCAAAGATGAGGGGCATGCTGGACCACTTCAGCGGCTTCTGAGCATCGAACGACGGCTCTCCTGCTGTAATCTCCGCGCCCACTGCTTGAGCTGGCGGTGAGAGGTATGCAGCAAGGCGCCGCCATCGACGCACATGGCCTCCGTAGCCTTCTGGAACCCTTGCTCACCAGACTCATCATCCTCGTCGTGAGCATCATCTTCTTGTTTTTTGTCGCGGCCCCGGGCGGGCCTCTCTTGCTGGTTGTCCTTGCCGGGGCGGCCTCCTTGGCCGCCACGCTTCTTGCCGGATTCCTCGGCACCGTCCTGGTCCTTCTCCTTGTCCCGCCTCTCGTACTCAGCCTTTTTTTCTCAGCAAGCAGCTCGACTTGTCGGCAGTTCTGGAGGTCGTGGCCCTTGGTGCGGTGGATCTTGTAGTATTGCTTGCCGGAGCTTCCTGGCTTGTCGGTAGCCGCCAAGGCCCGGCAGGCGGCGCACCCAGCAATCTCCTTGCCAGGGGCGTCTGCCTTGACCTTCTTGCCGGCACCGGTATCGTCAGATCCCTCAACGGCAAGTACGGCCTTGCCTTTGCGTTTCCTATTGCGACGCCGGCCCTTCTTCATCGGGGTGGCGGTGTCTTCATTGGTAGAGTCGGTTTCCGCACCGGCGACTTCGCCGGGGTACTTCCTTCCCTCTTCAGCCCGGGCGCATCTATCGTCCATAACATAGAGCTCAGCCACATCCTTAATATTGGTCATCACCAGCTCCTCGTGCATCTTGCGATTGCGCACGTTCTGGTGGAACACGCTAATCATAGCGGCGGGATGAACGTTGGGGATGTTGTACTGCACCTGGCTGAATCTCTGGACGTACTTGCGCAGGGTCTCCCCTTCCTTCTAGGGAATGATATGCAGATCACTGGCCTGGCCATGAGCTTGGTGGCCTCCTGTGAAGGCACGAACGAACTCATGACACAGATCCGACCAAGAAGAAATGGAATCCACCGGCAAGTGCATCAACCAAGACATCACATTGGGCTTTAGCGCCAGCGGGATATAGTTGGCAAACACCTTGTCGTCGCGAGCACCAGCAGCCTACATCGCGATGGTGTAGATGCTGAGGAACTCGGACGGATGGGTCTTGCCAGTGTACTTCTCGCCGACGTCGGGCTTGAACGTGCGGTGGGAAGGCCACTGGAACTGCCGCAGCTCACGGGTAAAGGCCGGGCAGCCCACCTTGTAAGGTAGGCCGCCGGAGCCCCCCGGTGCCGGGTGGTCCATAGCGGGTCCCGCCCGCTTGTCCGACTGGCGGCACGTTCCGCGTCGGTGCTCGACGGTGGTTCAAGCGTCTTCATGAGCTCGTTCCCGAAGGACCTGGCACTGGTCGTGGTGGGTCCGTGGGTCAGACGACGGTATAGAGATGTTATCACAAGCGTCGTCACAACGGGCAGACGCCCGGGGCGGCTGGCGAGGAGGAGGAGAGTGCACCGTGGCCGCAACTCCCCCGGTCCTCCCAGCGCCATCACGTGGTGGCTCGGTGGAGCGCCGACCCGAGGGACCCGCTAGTCGTGGATCGCCTTTGTTGCTGACGGCGACGAGGCTCCGGATGGTGGCCCTCCACTCGTCGAGCTTCTCTGCAGCAGGAGGGAAGTCGAGGAGCAGCTGCGCGCGCGCCAAAGCTTCTGCTGGCGTGGGCGGCGGCGACAGCTGTGTGGATCGCGGCGCACTTCGACTTCTAACTATGTTAGAAGGAGCTCTGTTACGACCCAGCGGCTGCGTGCCATTTTTGCCAGCGCTTCGGCGGGCATGCTGAACCCCTTCATCCCGCAGATGACGCACAGGGCTCTTCCCACGGCGGTGGCCAGGGTCACCAGCCTGGTGACGCTGCTCGACGCGCACACCATGGGAAGAGCGCGGAGTGATCGCCGGCGTGGGCACCCTGGAGGTCGCTGCTGAAGGAAATATGCCCTAGAGGCAATAATAAAGCATTATTTATTTCCTTATATCATAATAAATGTTTATTATTCATGCTAGAATTGTATTAACCGGAAACATAATACATGTGTGAATACATAGACAAACAGAGTGTCACTAGTATGCCTCTACTTGACTAGCTCGTTAATCAAAGATGGTTATGTTTCCTAGCCATAGACATGAGTTGTCATTTGATTAACGGGATCACCTCATCAGGAGAATGACGTGATTGACTTGACCCATTCCGTTAGCTAAGCACCCGATCGTTTAGTATGTTGCTATTGCTTTCTTCATGACTTATACATGTTCCTATGACTATGAGATTATACAACTCCCGTTTACCGGAGGAACACTTTGTGTGCTACCAAACGTCACAACGTAAATGGGTGATTATAAAGGTGCTCTACAGGTGTCTCCAAAGGTACTTGTTGGGTTGGCGTATTTCGAGATTAGGATTTGTCACCCCGATTGTCGGAGAGGTATCTCTAGGCCCACTCGGTAATGCACATCACTATAAGCCTTGCAAGCATTGTGACTAATGAGTTAGTTGCGGGATGATGTATTACGGAACGAGTAAAGAGACTTGCCGGTAACGAGATTGAACTAGATATCGAGATACCGACGATCGAATCTCGGGCAAGTAACATACCGATGACAAAGGGAACAACGTATGTTGTTATGCAGTCTGACCGATAAAGATCTTCGTAGAATATGTGGGAGCCAATATGGGCATCCAGGTCCCGCTATTGGTTATTGACCAGAGAGGTGTCTCGGTCATGTCTACATAGTTCTCGAACCCGTAGGGTCCGCACGCTTAACCTTACGATGACAGTTTTATTGAGTTTTGATGTACCGAAAGAGTTCGGAGTCCCGAATGAGATCGGGGACATGACGAGGAGTCTCGAAATGGCCGAGACGTAAAAATCGATATATTGGACGACTATATTCGGACTTCGGAAAGGTTCCGAGTGATTCGGGTATTTTTTGGAGTACTGGAGAGTTACGGGAACTCGTATTGGGCCTTAATGGGCCATACGGGAAAGGAGAGAAAGGCCTCAAAAGGTGGCCACACCCCTCCCCATGATCTGGTCCGAATTGGACTAGGGAAGGGGGGCGCCCCCTTCCTTCTTTCTCCTCCCCCTTCCCTTCTCCTACTCCCACAAGGAAAGGAGGAGTCCTACTCCCGGTGGGAGTAGGACTCCCCCCTTGGGCGCGCCACCTCCCCTTGGCCGGCCTTCTCCTCCTTGCTCCTTTATATACGGGGGCAGGGGGGCATCCCAAGAACACACTTGATATACGATATTTTAGCCGTGGGCTGTGCCCCCTCCACCATATTACACCTCGATAATACCGTTGCGGAGCTTAGGCGAAGCCTTGCGTCAGTGGAACATCATCATCGTCACCACGCCATCGTGCTGACGAAACTCTCCCTCAACACTCGGCTGGATCGGAGTTCGAGGGACGTCATCGAGCTGAACGTGTGCTGAACTCGGAGGTGTCGTGCGTTCGGTACTTGATCGGTCGGATCGTGAAGACGTATGACTACATCAACCGCGTTGTGATAACGTTTCCGCTGTCGGTCTGCGAGGGTACGTGGACAACACTCTCCCCTCTTGTTGCTATGCATCACCATGATCTTGCGTGTGCGTAGGAAATTTTTTGAAATTACTACATTCCCCAACAGTGGTATCAGAGCCTGGTTTTATGCGTTGATGCTATGCACGAGTATAACACAAGTGAGTTGTGGGCGATATAAGTCATACTACTTACCAGCATGTCATACTTTGGTTCAGCGGTATTGTGAGATGAAGAGGCCCGAACCGACATTACGCGTACGCTTACGCGAGACTGGTTTCACCGTTCGGAGCACTCGTTGCTTAAAGGTGACTGGCGGGTGTCTGTCTCTCTCACTTTAGTTGAACCGAGTGTGGCTATGCCCGGTCCTTGCGAAGGTTAAAACAGCACCAACTTGACAAATTATCGTTGTGGTTTTTGATGCGTAGGTAAGAACGGTTCTTGCTAAGCCCGTAGCAGCCACGTAAAACTTGCAACAACAAAATAGAGGACGTCTAACTTGTTTTTGCAGGGCATGTTGTGATGTGATATGGTCAAGACATGATGTGATATAATTTGTTGTATGAGATGATCATGTTTTGTAACCGAGTTATCGGCAACTGGCAGGAGCCATATGGTTGTCGCTTTATTGTATGAAATGCAAACGCCATGTAATAGTTTTACTTTATCACTAAGCGGTAGCGATAGTCGTAAAAGCAATAAGTTGGCGAGACGACAACGATACTACGATGGAGATCATGACGGTGCTTCGGAGATGGAGATCACAAGCACGGTGCTTCGGAGATGGAGATCACAAGCACAAGATAATGATGGCCATATCATATCACTTATATTGATTGCATGTGATGTTAATCCTTTATGCATCTTATCTTGCTTTGATTGACGGTAGCATTATAAGATGATCTCTCACTAAAATTTCAAGATAAAGTGTTCTCCCTGAGTATGCACCGTTGCGAAAGTTCTTCGTGCTGAGACACCACGTGTTAATCGGGTGTGATAGGCTCTACGTTCAAATACAACGGGTGCAAAACAGTTGCACACGCGGAATACTCAGGTTAAACTTGACGATCCTAGCATATACAGATATGGCCTCGGAACACAGAGACCGAAAGGTCGAGCGTGAATCATATAGTAGATATGATCAACATAGTGATGTTCACCATTGAAACTACTCCATCTCACGTGTTAATCGGACATGGTTTAGTTGATTTGGATCACGTAATCACTTAGATGATTAGAGGGATGTCTATCTAAGTGGGAGTTCTTAAGTAATATGATTAATTGAACTTAAATTTATCATGAACTTAGTCCTGATAGTATTTTGCAAATTATGTTGTAGATCAATAGCTCGCGTTGTTGCTTCCCTGTGTTTATTTTTGATATGTTCCTAGAGAAAAATTATGTTGATAGATGTTAGTAGCAAAGATGCGGATTGGATCCGTGATCTGAGGATTATCCTCATTGCTGCACAGAAGAATTATGTCCTTAATGCACCGCTAGGTGACAGACCTATTGCAGGAGCAGGTGCAGACGTTATGAATGTTTGGCTAGCTCAATATGTGACTACTTGATAGTTTAGTGCACCATGCTTAACGGCTTAGAATCGGGACTTCAAAGATGTTTTGAACGTGATGGACCATATGAGATGTTCCAGGAGTTGAAGTTAATATTTCAAGCAAATACCCGAGTTGAGAGATATGAAGTCTCCAACAAGTTCTATAGCTAAAAGATGGAGGAGAATAGCTCAAGGAGTGAGCATGTGCTCAGATTGTCTGGGTACTACAATCGCTTGAATCAAGTGGGAGTTAATCTTCTAGATAAAATAGTGATTGACAGAATTCTCTAGTCACCATCACCAAGTTAGTAGAACTTCGTGATGAACTATAGTATGCAAGGGATGACGAAAGTAATTCCCGAGCTCTTCGTGATGCTGAAATCGACGAAGGTAGAAATCAAGAAAAACATCAAGTGTTGATGGTTTACGAGACCACTAGTTTCAAGAAAAGGGCAAAGGGAATGTGACACCCAAATTTTTATTTGGATTTTTCAAAAGATTTTATTTGACTTGAGGGAGGTGATTTAAATTTTTCTTCAAAAGAACCCTCCCTTTCAAATATAATTTTCTTTGGCAAGAGTTTTATTTGGGTTAACCCAAGATCTGTTTTTGGTCTTGGAGGTTCTAGCTTTTCATTTGGACTCAAGACAAAATACTTTTTACTTGGGAAAATGTCTTTTGAAAATCTCTTTGAAAATGCACTATGGCTTTTGGAATAATCCCTTGCCACTTTCAACAATCCCCTCTTGCCATGGCCTTAGTACAAATACTCTCTCCTAACCCTTCCCTCACCTTTGGACCATGATTTGCATCAAATCCAGCAAGTTGGACCTCCCCATGTGATTATTTTCATTTAAATCTTATTCAAACAAATTTCTGTCTTCTATTCTAGCCATTGGTGATTTACAAAGGAACTCCACTTTCTGTTTTGATTTTTGCCCCCAAACGAACTCCCCTCCCTAGTCCTTCGAACCCTCAACCAAGATCCATGAAGATCCACTGGTCTTCAGTTCAAATTTTTGAAACTACACTTGCTGCAAGTTTGGACCAGATTTGTCAAATTTGGTGAAATTCATTCAAATCCTTCTCCAAAAATTCCAAGTAAAATCAGGCAGCCTCTGGGTGCATTGAGTGGTCATCTCACCAAGTCCCAGCCCCAGGAAATTTTTTCTCATTGCCAGATCATTCTGTCGAACACCTGTAGTGCATTGTCAAAATCTGGTTCAGTAAAGTTCAGAGAACATTTCAGTGCACTGTTGTTTTCTTCAGAGCTTGTTGTCGATCTCGACAGTACCTTGAGAGAAGCTTCTGTGCACGCGTTGGTTTTCACGTTAGTACCCGTTTTCGTTATTGCCGTAGGTTCCGGAAGAGGTGACGGAGCCGCGAACTTCGCCGAGCTAGACTCCGACTTCTCTGAACCAGGCAAGCATGTTTGAACATTTGATATGACAGGTGTTTGGCATGTTTGTGTGAAAGTTTGTGCGTGGCATATGAGTGTCGGTGAATACCTCGTTGCTTGTAAGGCAACTACCCGTATGTTCCAAAGTTGCGATGATCTCTGATGAGAGATGGCCTAATCATGTGGTGACATGAAGGGCAGCAAGGTGGTACTGTTGTAGCATACCAGCCTTGCGTCATCCGACTACTTCCGACGTTAACGTGGACGGAGTCACGTTATCGTCCTTTCCCCCTTCCGTGCTACCACATGTTTCATTTGCCAGGATGCGGTTTAGTAAGTTGGTAACCTCTTTCTGTGTACACACCAAACAGAGAGGCCGGGATGATGGTACCTTGGCCCAGGATTAAAGCCAGTCATCCGGTCAGGGGGCATGGGTGTTTCCGGTTGGGACCGAGAGGGGGGCACCCCCTTAGAGCGCGCGTATAGAAATTTGATCCCATGCTACGCGAGGTTGTAGCCTCCCCGTCTCAAGGTTTTTCTTGAACGTTGCTGAGGGTGATCCCTGACTTCGGAAGGTTGAATTGGGTGTGTACTGGTTAGACGTGTTTCTTCCAAAACACCTTAAACGGAACTAGTCCACGTGACTACTGAAATCCGTTGGCTGTGGTTAAGTACAAACTCTGCAGAGTCAATTCCTTCCAAGTCATCGTATCCATGATCAAGTAGTGTAATCAGTATATCCATATCTATCCGGGTGGAAGACTTGTCCCCGGTGAACAAGCTCAAGTAGTAAATCTAGTTTAAATTATTATTCCTGTGGATGGACTAACTTTATATTTGTCTCGTACTTGTGATAATTTATGTTCCCGAACTATTGAATGATTGAGCTACAATATAAGCCCTTTATGTGACGTCGCGCAGACGTCCGACTATGGCGTGTTCTTGTTTCTTACTTTAAATATAAGCCCTTTATGTGATGTCGCTCAGACGTCCGACTGTGGCATGCACTGTCTTTATTTTCTGTTATAAGCCCTTTATGTGGTGTCGCCCCGACGCCCGACTGTGGCATTATTATTCTTGCAGTTTCCGCTCGAGGAGTCATTCAGACCCTCGTTTGGCACCAGTATTATTATTCTTGCAGTTTCCGCTCGAGGAGTCATTCAGACCCTCGTTTGGCACCAGTATTATTATTCTTGCATTTTCCGCTCGAGGAGTCATTCAGACCCTCGTTTGGCACCAGTATTACTATTCTGCAGCTTCCTCTCGAGGAGTCATTCAGACCCTCGCTTGGCACCCAGTATTTATTATCTCTATGCCTGAACGCACTGGTTAACTTGTTCATATGCTTCATGTTTACATTTGTTATATCTTATGTCCGAACTGTCTTGCGAGTACTTTCATAGTACTCACCTGGCTTGTTGATTTGGCCAGATGTTGATGAAGGCGATCTCTTGGATGAAGAGTTTGATAGCGCGTCCGACGCCTAGAGGAGTCCCAGTCAGTCCTGCGCGATCCCGGATATTGGTCACTTGTATTATATACGCTTCCGCCACCCGTAATAAGTCTCCTCGAGCCTCACTCCGACGCTCGAAGAGCGGTAGTCTTCAGGAGTCATATCACTCGCTTCGCGGTGATATTTCCACCACCGTTATTATCGTGAGTTAGTAGTTATGCCACCCCATCCGCCGTCCCATTTTATCGGCGTGCATGTAATAAATTGTTGGGCATTCTCCGCTCAACCTTGTATTATATTTAGTACTCCTGGTATTTTTCTTCTGTGACCAAGATATTGTCTACCAGTGAGAAGGAATTCTTCCTTACTGGTCCGTAAAAGGGATTGGTCTCTCAATAATTATTTTATTCAAAAACCGGTCGTGACAGGGAAGAAGGGGAACTTCAAGAAGAACGGCAAGCAAGTTGCTGCTCAAGTGAAGAAGCCTAAGTCTGGTCCTAAGCCTGAGACTAAGTGCTTCTACTGCAAAGGGACTGCTCACTGGAAGCGGAACTACCCCAACTATTTGGTGGATAAGAAGGATGGCAAAGTGAACAAAGGTATATTGGATATACATGTTATTGATGTGTACTTACTAGTGTTTATAGCAACCCCTCGGTATTTGATACTGGTTCAGTTGCTAAGAGTAGTAACTCGAAACGGGAGTTGCAGAATAAATAGAGACTAGTAAAAGGCGAGGTGACGATGTGTGTTGGAAGTAGTTCCAAGATTGATATGATCATCATCGCACACTCCCTATACTTTCAGGATTAGTGTTGAAACTAAATAAGTGTTATTTGGTGTTTGCGTTGAGCATGAATATGATTTGATCATGTTTATTGCAATACGGTTATTCATTTAAGTTAGAGAACAATTGTTGTTCTGTTTACATGAATAAAAACCATCTATGGTCATACACACCAACGAAAATGGTTTGTTGGATCTCGATCGTAGTGATACACACATATTCATAATAATGAAGCCAAATGATGCAAAGTAAATAATGATAGTGCAACTTATTTGTGGCACTGCCGTTTAGGTCATATTGGTGTAAAGCGCATGAAGAAACTCCGTACTGATGGGATTTTGCAATCACTTGATTATGAATCACTTGATGCTTGCGAACCGTGCCTCATGGGCAAGATGACTAAAAACGCCGTTCTCCGGAACTATGGAGAGAGCAACAGATTTGTTGGAAATCGTACATACAGATGTATGTGGTCCGATGAATATTGAGGCTCGTAGCAGGTATCATTATTTTCTGACCTTCACAGATGATTTGAGCAGATATGGGTATATCTACTTGATGAAACATAAGTCTGAAGCATTTGAAAAGTTCAAAGAATTTCAGAGTGAAGTAGAAAATCATCGTGACGAGAAAATAAGGTTTCTATGATTTGATCGCGGAGACAAATATTTGAGTTACGAGTTTGGTCTTCAATTAAAACAATGTGGAATAGTTTCACAAATTCACGCCACCTGGAACACCACGGTGTAATGGTGTGTCCGAACATCGTAACCGTACTTTATTAGATATGGTGCGACATATGATGTCTCTTACCGATCTACCACTATCATTTTGGGGTTATGCATTAGAGACAGCTGCATTCACGTTAAATAGGGCACCATCAAAATCCGTTAAGACGACACCTTATGAACTGTCGTTTAGCAAGAAACCAAAGTTGTCGTTTCTTAAAAGTTTGGGGTTGCGATGCTTATGTGAAAAGGTTTCATCCTGATAAGCTCAAACCCAAATCGGAGAAATGTGTCTTCATAGGATACCCAAAGGAGACAGTTGGGTACACCTTCTATCACAGATCCGAAGGCAAGACATTCGTTGCTAAGAATGGATCCTTTCTAGAGAAGGAGTTTCTCTCGAAAGAAGTGAGTGGGAGGAAAGTAGAACTTGATGAGGTAACTGTACCTGCTCCCTTATTGGAAAGTAGTTCATCACAGAAATCTGTTCCTGTGACTCCTACACCAATTAGTGAGGAAGTTAATGATGATGATCATGTAACTTCAGATCAAGTTACTACCAAACCTCGTAGGTAAACCAGAGTAAGATCCGCACCAGAGTGGTACGGTAATCCTGTTCTGGAGGTTATGTTACTAGACCATGACGAACCTACGAACTATGAAGAAGCGATGGTGAGCCCAGATTCCGCAAAATGGCTTGAGGCCATGAAATCTGAGATGAGATCCATGTATGAGAACAAAGTGTGGACTTGCCCGATGATCGGCAAGCAATTGAGAATAAATGGATCTTCAAGAGGAAGACGGATGCTGATAGTAGTGTTACTATCTACAAAGCTAGAATTGTCGCAAAAAGGTTTTCGACAAGTTCAAAGTGTTGACTACGATGAGAGTTTCTCACTCGTATCTATGCTTAAGTCTGTCCGAATCATGTTAGCAATTGCCGCATTTTATGAAATATGGAAAATGGATAAACAAAACTGCATTCCTTAATGGATTTATTAAAGAAGAGTTGTATATGATGCAACCAGGAAGTTTTGTCAATCCTAAAAGTGCTAACAAAATATGCAAGCTCCAAGGATCCATCTATGGACTGGTGCAAGCATCTCGGAGTTGGAATATACGCTTTGATAAGTTGATCAAAGGATATAGTTTTATATAGACTTGCGGTGAAGCCTGTATTTACAAGAAAGTGAGTGGGAGCACTACAGCATTTCTGATAAGTATATGTGAATGACATATTGTTGATCGGAAATAATGTAGAATTATTCTGCAAAGCATAAAGGAGTGTTTGAAAGGAGTTTTTCAAAGAAAAACCTCGGTGAAGCTGCTTACATATTGAGCATCAAGATCTATAGAGATAGATCAAGACGCTTGATAAGTTTTTTCAATGAGTACATACCTTAACAAGATTTTGAAGTAGTTCAAAATAGAACAGTCAAAGAAAGAGTTCTTGCCTGTGTTACAAGGTGTGAAATTGAGTAAGACTCAAAGCCCGACCACGGCAGAAGATAGAAATAGAATGAAAGTCATTCCCTATGCCTAGGCCATAGGTTCTATAAAGTATGCCATGCTGTGTACCAGATCTATTGTATACCCTACACTGATTTTGGCAAGGGAGTACAAATAGTGATCTAGGAGTAGATCACTGGACAGCGGTCGAAATTATCCTTAGTGGAATAAGGATATGTTTCTCGATTATGGAAGTGACAAAAGGTTCGTCGTAAAGGGTTACGTCGATGCAAGTTTTGACACTAATGTAGATGACTCTAAGTCTCGGTCTAGATACATATTGAAAGTGGGAGCAATTAGCTAGAGTAGCTCCATGCAGAGCATTGTAGACATAGAAATTTGCAAAATGCTTACGGATCTGAATGTGACAGACCCGTTGACTAAAATTATCTCACAATCAAAACATGATCACACCTTAGTACTCTTTGGGTGTTAATCACATAGCGATGTGAACTACATTACTGACTCTAGTAAACCCTTTGGGTACTGGTCACATGGTGATGTGAACTATTGATGTTAAATCACATGGCGATATGATGGGTGTTAATCACATGGTGATGTGAATTATTGATGTTAAATCACATGGCGATGTGAACTAGATTATTGACTCTAGTGCAAGTGGGAGACTGAAGGAAATATGCCCTAGAGGCAACAATAAAGTATTATTTATTTCCTTATATCATGATAAATGTTTATTATTCATGCTAGAATTGTATTAACCGGAAACATAATACATGTGTGAATACATAGACAAACAGAGTGTCACTAGTATGCCTCTACTTGACTAGCTCGTTAATCAAAGATGGTTATGTTTCCTAGCCATAGACATGAGTTGTCATTTGATTAACGGGATCACCTCATCAGGAGAATGACGTGATTGACTTGACCCATTCCGTTAGCTTAGCACCCGATCGTTTAGTATGTTGCTATTGCTTTCTTCATGACTTATACATGTTCCTATGACTATGAGATTATACAACTCCCGTTTACCGGAGGAACACTTTGTGTGCTACCAAACGTCACAACGTAAATGGGTGATTATAAAGGTGCTCTACAGGTGTCTCCAAAGGTACTTGTTGGGTTGGCGTATTTCGAGATTAGGATTTGTCACTCCGATTGTCGGAGAGGTATCTCTGGGCCCACTCGGTAATGCACATCACTATAAGCCTTGCAAGCATTGTGACTAATGAGTTAGTTGCGGGATGATGTATTACGGAACGAGTAAAGAGACTTGCCGGTAACGAGATTGAACTAGGTATCGAGATACCGACGATTGAATCTTGGGCAAGTAACATACCGATGACAAAGGGAACAACGTATGTTGTTATGCGGTCTGGCCAATAAAGATCTTCGTAGAATATGTGGGAGCCAATATGGGCATCCAGGTCCCGCTATTGGTTATTGACCGGAGAGGTGTCTCGGTCATGTCTACATAGTTCTCGAACCCGTAGTGTCCGCACGCTTAATGTTACGATGACAGTTTTATTGAGTTTTGATTTACCGAAGGTGTTCGGAGTCCCGAATGAGATCGGGGACATGACGAGGAGTCTCAAAATGGCTGACACGTAAAAATCGATATATTAGACGACTATATTCGGACTTCGGAAAGGTTCCGAGTGATTCGGGTATTTTTCGGAGTACCGGAGAGTTACGGGAATTCGTATTGGGCCTTAATGGGCCATACGGGAAAGGAGAGAAAGGCCTCAAAAGGTGGCCGCGCCCTCCCCATGATCTGGTCCGAATTGGACTAGGGAAGGGGAGGCGCCCCCTTCCTTCTTTGTCCTTCCCCCTTCCCTTCTCCTACTCCCACAAGGAAAGGAGGAGTCCTACTCCCGGTGGGAGTAGGACTCCCCCCTTGGGCGCGCCACCTCCCCTTGGCCGGCCCTCTCCTCCTTGCTCCTTTATATACGGGGGCAGGGGGGCACCCCAAGAACACACTTGATATACGATATTTTAGCCGTGTGCGGTGCCCCCCTCCACCAAATTACACCTCGATAATACCGTTGCGGAGCTTAGGCGAAGCCCTGCGTCGGTGGAACATCATCATCGTCACCACGCCGTCGTGCTGACAAAACTCTCCCTCAACACTCGGCTGGATCGGAGTTCGAGGGACGTCATCGAGCTGAACGTGTGCTGAACTCGGAGGTGCCGTGCGTTCGGTACTTGATCGGTCGGATCGTGAAGACGTACGACTACATCAACCGCGTTGTGATAACGCTTCCGCTGTCGGTCTGCGAGGGTACGTGGACAACACTCTCCCCTCTCGTTGCTATGCATCACCATGATCTTGCGTGTGCGTAGGAAATTTTTTGAAATTACTACGTTCCCCAACAGCTGCGCCGCCCGGAGGTGGCACAACGACACCCCTGGAGGGCCCCGCGCCGCCTGCGGGGGGCCCATCTCCGTCTTTGGATCCGGTGGCGTGTAGCCGGTCGTCTGGTGCGCGAACGACGCCGCTCGCCAGGCTCTGGCTGCCAGGGCGATGCTGGTGCTCGCGAACCGCGGCCCGGGTCCTGTCTGCGACCGGTCCACTGCCCGCCCGCACCGGCACGGGCCGCTCGGCTCCCAACGAGCCGACCGCCGTGGCCGCCTTCTTCTTAGGAGCCATGGCGACGAAGAACTGCTAGGCTAGCTACTAGACCAGTTTCTCACAATTGCGCCCCCTACCTGGCGCGCCAAAGATGTCGGTGTGGAACGACACCTATGGGATCACAAGAATCCCTACTATGGTTGCCGGGGCGCAGGGTTGCAAGAAGAGCAGGATCAGTAGCCAGAACAAGAATCGTTTACCCAGGTTCGGGCCGCGAGGATGCATAAAACCCTAGTCCTGCTTTGGTGGGTGTATTTTCAGAGAGTTCTTGAGCTCTCGAACTAGCTGTGGTGAGTGCGTGGTTCGAAGATCTGCATGCCGCCACGCAAGCGCTCGATGAGTTGGCCTGGGAGCTGCATGTTGCCACGCAGGTGCCTGCCCAGCTTTTTGGGCTGGCAGCTGCATGGGAACGGCGGTGGAAGCTTGGTTGCCGCGGGCCTGGTGGCTCTGCTGGCGTCCTTGGTGAGGGCCTTGCCAGGTGGCCCGGCGAGGGTCTTGCCGTGTGGCCCGGCAAGGGTTTGCCGTGGCGCGCTGTCGTCACCGGCAAGGGCCTTGCCGAGGGTCTGGTGGCCTTCCTCGGCAAGGATCTTGCCGAGGATCGTCGTCTTCTAATCCTCATCTGATCTTGAATATGTCTTCACAAAGATCTGCATGCCACCATGGAGGTGCCTCCCGAGCCCTGGCCCCACGTGGATGATGGCGTTGTGGACCGTGGGCTCAAGGGTGGCTCGCTCTGTTGGTGTGGGGCGAGCTGCCCCGGCAAGGGTCTTGCCGGGGGAACCTGCTTCGTCCCTTTGCTCTTTGTGGTCTTGGCCTTGGCATTGCTCTGATTGTCTTGGGCTTCGGTCTTACCTTGGCTCATCTCCCCCGTTCTGCTTGGTTTGACCGTGGGCGCGGCTCCGACTGCCCGTGCACAGGTAAAGGGGTACAAAAACGCACCCCTCTTTTTGTACACCGACACTCCCGATGAAAACGACGACGCATTCCGTTCCGACCTAGCCAGTTGGCTCCCCATGAACACGACGACGACGCTGTTTCTCCGTTCTGACCCAGCCATGTACACGAGCCCTGGCCGTACGTATGCGCGAGTAGGCGTTCGAGACCCTGCCCGTATGTACGTACGTGGCCGTATTTTCTTTCTTGCACACTGGCCACTGTACGTACGTGACATGCTACGTGCGCGCCTCTACATCGACCAGTATGTACGTACACGTTCGCGACCAGAATGACAACGCTACGTATGCTTCGACCAGGTGGGTCCCGACTGTCAGGCACTTCCTTGCCTGTGAAGATGTAGCTGGTGGGTCCGAGCAGTCAGGGGGGCGAATCGTTTTTTTGCCCGGACGCACTTCCTTGCGTGCGAAGATATAACTGGTGGGTCCTAGCAGTCAGGGGGAAACATTTTTTTGCAAAATACGGTGGCCCGTCCGGTGGGTCCCCGCTGTCAGGTGGAGGAATAATTATTTTGCACGTAATAAGGAGGCACTTCCTTGCTGCGACCGTGGACCCAGCTGTCAGCCTCTCCACGTACAGTCCTCATCCGATGGAAGCCGTTCCTTGACCACGTTGACCACGCCGCGCCGAGAGCACCAGGGCGGTGGACAATGGCGAGGCCTAGGAAGGGGACGACGCGGAGCCGGGGAAGACGCGGCAATGGATGCCCACGCGTAGAGTTGTACGAGGGTTCACTGGTTCGCTGCGGTGTGAGGTTGCCGTCGCCGTAGAATAATAGGGGGTGTGGGTGAGTAGAGGGATGGCCTGGCCAGCGGTTGGAGTAGTAGGGGACGGTGAGGCCTCCGCCGCATCGCAGTCAGCCATGGAGGCCGGAGCACGAGGCACGATCGGCGCTGCTTTGGGTGGCTGGAGCAAGAATACCAGAGGTTGAAGAAGCACTACGGCCGTTAGATGGACATCATACGGTCACTGGAGCTAGAATCGTTCATATTGACTAAGTTGACAAAGCCCTCCGTCCCCGTCAACTTAGTTGGCCCACAAGTCAGCCTCCCACTATTGTGGGTCCCAGCTAGCAGGGGGGTATTCATTTTTTTGTGCGTAATAAGGAGGTACTTCCTTGCGTGCGAAGATATAGCTGGTGGGTCCGACCTGTCAGCGGTGGGAACGTTTTTCGCGAAATAAAGAGGCCCTTCCAGTGGGTCCCAGCTGTCAGGTGGAGGAATCATTATTTTGCGCGTAATAAGGAGGCATTTCCTTGCGTGCGGCCGTGGACCCAGCTGTCAGCCTCTTCACGCACAGTCTACTTCCGATGGTCTCGTTCGTTGACCACGTTGACCACTCCGCACCGAGCACATCCAAGGTGGTGGACGACGGCGAGGCCCCGGACAGCAACGAGACAGAGATGGGAAGACGCGGGAGTAGACTCGCAGACGGAGAGGTGGACGAGGGTTAACTGGTTCTGGTGCGGTGTGGTTCGGCAGTCGGTGGAGAAGAACAGGAGGTGTGGAGGGGTAGAGGGATGGCCTGGCCAATGGTGGAGTAGCGCTTCACAGCGAAGCGTGCTAAGTAGAGCTGCTAGCAGCAGGAGGCGGGAGCAGGTGGTCCCGGCGGCGCTGGAGGAAGAAGACAAGAGATTCAAGATGGATGCCGGTCGTTGGATGTAAATCCAACGGCTAACAATGTCAGAATCATTTGTTGACTAAGTTGACAACGACTTGCATTGGCTTCGACCTATTGGCCCATATTTCAGCCTCCAAAAATGTGGCACGTATTCAACCCATTTTTTCTGAATTTACATTCTTTTTTTGCGGGGTAGAATTTACAGTCCATTTGATCTCTTTTTTTGAACTACAGTCCATTAGCTGGGCTGGCTGAACAAATAATGTAGCGTACATGCGGCCCATTTATGTTTTTCCTAAAAAATTACAGGCCATTTGCACTTTCTCGAAATACATGATTTTGCTGGGCTTATTCTAATTATAATGTTGGGGTGGGCACATCAATGTTATCAAAAAATAAGCAGGGGCTGAGCATTTTGTTATATATATATATATTTAAATAATAAGTGATTTATTATTACATTGGTCCATAAATCTTACCAAGCTTTTGTACACAATCATCAGGATTTTCGATGCCAAAAAAAAATCCAGGATTTTATTTTTAAGAAATTATTTTATAAGTTAATAAGATGTGGGATATTGTTTTCTTACATATGTAAGTATGTGTTAAATATATGATGACAATAACAATAATATATAATAACATATAAAATAATTTAAATATATATAATATAGTTAGAAGGGAAACATAAGTTGGACCAGGCGTTCCTATTCTTATATAGAAAAATAGAACAGACCTCTGCGTTTTCTTCAAAAAAAATACATAAATTGGGCTACCGATGTTTCAGGAAAAATAAAACCTCGGATGGGAGGTCCATAGGCCGGTCGATACATGACGGCCCTCAAGAAAATACAAACAGGCCTATGGACCTCCCATCCGAGGTCGTGGGCTGCGCATGTTAAAAAAGAAAGCCTAGACGGGGAAGCCCAAAACCCAGCTGATACTTGCTGCCCCAGTGATAATAAATGATACCTGCCAGCTCCCCGGCTTCGTTGTGAATTTATCTCCTATAGTAACTACGTTGAAGCACCTAGCGTACGGCCATAGACCTGGTGGGTCCCGACGGTCCGCCTCTCCACGTACAGTCCTCTCCAGATTCCTCTCATTTGTTCAGCATGTTCACAACGGCAAACAGCGACGTCCCTCAGTTTCTCTGTTTCTCGCACACTCGACATTGTGTGGGCATCTTGAAAATAGCATATCTTTTTGACCGTGCATCATATGAAGATGTGCTATGCATGAATGTTGATCAGCATGATGTTAACTGGCTGGTAGTTCCAGTTTCGACCATGAATAAAACTTCCAGCATGATGTTAACACTGTTTGAATAGGCCGTGTTAATATAAATGCTCTGCCTCTGAAAGTTGCAGTTTCTTATCTGAAACTGAACTTGGAGTTTCTTATCTGAAACTGAAACTTGCAGTTTCTTCCCTGAAAATCACATTGTCTGCACTTTTATACTCCTATGAAACTACATTTTTTAAGTGCTAAAAATAGATCTCTAGAATTCATAAAATACTTCATATGCTCAATACTTCAAATCCGAAATTCAAAAGACATTCATATCTGAAAGTACTCTCAAAATACACAACACAAAACACAATTCACAACCTACAAATACTAACAACCCTAAGCTCCTCCTGACAATTTACAACCTGCCCGACTATTGGTCTGGGGGGGGGGGGCGGGGGCAATCCCTCCTATTCCTCGGCGGAAGACAGCCTTCCCGTGAGACGATGTGAACGGCGAGGGAGAGGATGGCGGGGAAGCGTCGTCGGGGCAACTATTTTTCTCCTCTTGCAGTTGGGTTCGGTCGACGAAGACTCCACCGGCTCGCTCTGGCACGACACCCTCACAAACGGCACCCTATAGATGCTCGATCCTTCAATCTCTGGTGGATGCTCCATCTAGGATCGATACTCCCACCACCGCTCCCTCACGATCAGATTTGGTGAATCTGTTTGCTCAATGGCCCAGAGCAGCAGCTCCATGTACTCCCGCGTGACTCCCTCCGGGAGTATCGCCGCCTTTTCGTTCTATTGCAGATATTTGGCCATGGATGTCGCCGATCGCCGCTAGTTGGTCCTTGTTGTCAAACCAAGACTGTATCTCCAATATCCTAGCTAGCTTCACAGGGTCGCCGTCTGCGATCCTCACGCATCAGTTGTACTCCTCCATCGATCTACTTCTCCACAGCACCTTCACTCGCCGGCGGTGGATTTTTAATGGAAGAGGAGAGGAGCAGCGCTGGTTTTGGTTTAGAACGGGAGAGGAGCGACGCTGTTTTTGGATTGGAACAGGAGAGGAGGGGCGGTTGTTTTGAAATGGAAGAGGAGAGGAGCGGCGCTCGATTTAGATTGGAACAAGAGAGGAGCGGCGGTGGTTTAAGAGGAGAAGAGCGGAAGAGCGGCGCTGGTCTTGGAAGTATTTTTTTGCGTATTTTGGGTCAAAGTTTGACCACGTACTGTATTTGACAAGCAAAATGTGAATGCATGTCACCAAAAATTGTATCGTTTGGTTCGTGTCTGAATGTACTTTCAAATTATATTATTTTTGCAACGTATAACATATATTTTATTTGCGAAAATCATGGTCAATTATGACCCAGAATAAAAGGGAGACTAGTTAATGTGGGGTCGCTTTCTTAATTGAAGGGTAAATTGATTTTGATTTTGATCCAGTCACAGCGCGTCGGCCCTCTCATCCAATCCTAGATCGCTGCCGCACGCTCCTCTCCCTCTTCTCCATTGCAAAACCACCTCCTCTCCTCTCCATCATCTCCATTCCAAAACCACTGTCTCGACTCTCCCTCTTCTCCATTGCAAAACCACCTCCTCTCTCCTCGGACGAGGATCCCCTGACGTAGCCCATCCTGCCATTGAGACACAGACACATGGGTCCCACCAAGCGCGGGGCCCACCTGTCAGTGACCGAAAGGCAGGGGAACCTCTCCTTTCCATCATCTCCATTCCAAAACCAGCGTCTCGCCTCTCCCTCTTCTCCATTTCAAAACCACCCCCTCTCCTCTCCATCATCTCCATTCCAAAACCAGCGTCTCGCCTCTCCCTCTTCTCTATTGCAAGACCACCGTCTCTCCTCCCATCTTCCAAAGCTACCACCGGACCACTTAGAAGGACATCTATGGAGGGGATGCAGCAGCGAATCAGGCAGATTGCTGGCGGCGACCAGGAAAAGTTAGCCAGGTTGAAGGAGATCCTTACTTGGTTTGACAATGAGTGGGAGATTTCAAGGACGGTGAGGGCCATGTGGCAATGTATGCGAAAGAGTGAGACGACGGCGATGAGGGTGGCAATGTACTCCTCGGCGGCAGTCACGCCGTAGTCCTTCGAGTTCATTGAGTATCTCCTCTGGGCGATGGAGCAGACAGATTCGCCCGAGGCGAAAGTCAGGTGGAGGTGGTGGGCGTACAGGTCGAAGGTCGAGTACCCAGAGGATAACGAATCGATCGAGTACGGTGTGCCGTTCGTGAGGGTGCAGAGCCAGCCGGAACCACAGGGGTATTTGTTCTCCCACCGCAAGAGGAGGCCAGATGGCGCGATGTCACTTCCCCGCCGTTCTCCATGATTCCCTCGACGCTCGCCTCGTTTCAACGATGTCGGTAGGGTTTAAGGTAAGCTTCGCACTAACCTAATCTTTCATCTGCTCATGCTTACAATCAGTGTGACAACTAATAAAAATCATGCATACAATCAGTCTCCGAGTACTACGCCAATCACCCTAAAATAGCTCTGGACCTTTGGGTCAAAGTTGTGACACTGTGTACAAATAAAGAAAAATAGATTGGTGCTTCTTTCAGAAAAGAGTACACCCCTAGAAAACCGCCAATATAAGCTACTAGTATTTTTTAAGTCTAAGCTACTAGTATTTCACTACTAGGGAAAACCCTAGCAGTATCGCGGGTATTGTGCCTATCAGTAGCGCGGGAGGACGCGCTACAGATAAGGCACTACAGCTATTCCTTAGCTGTAGCGTGTGCAACGCGCGCTGCTGCTAAGACATATAGCATTAGCATTTGTCCATTCCAGCACTACTGCTAATATAGCTAGTTGTAGCGTGTTTACTATCCATCGCTACTAGTATCAGTTTTCTCATTTTTTTTAATTTTTAGTGTATTTATAGGCCATTATACAAATTTTGGTACAATACCAATTATGAGGTTGTTATATCAATACGTCCATAACAGTGTGTCAAATGAAGGTGGATTAGATTCAAGTGGAGGCAACATGTGGTGCATGTCACAAGTATACTACTAATCTAAACTTGATCTAGTTTGGACTAGTAGTACTTTCGATGTGCACCACATGTTGCCTCCACTTGAATCTAATCCACCAACACAAGCTATTTAATCATCATCATAGTCATTACCAACAACAGTAGCTATTTAATCGTCATAATCATAGTGTAGCACACGTCATCATCTTCAAACTCATTCTAGCTAGCTAATCACTCCTGCTGCCCTCTCTCAGGTAAAATAGCAAAAAACATGTGTAGCGCTCCTGCTTCATCAAGTTGGAGCATGCAGATGAACCTGTCTCCTAATCGTGGGATGCGCTTCTCATTTCTGCCCCCTAGTACTTCTCTGCGATCGTTCACAATTTTGCTCCAGTCTTTCACTATTAAGCATTCCTCGCTATTAGAAATCATGTATGCACTAAAGTGCATTGTAGGATATCTTGGCCGTAAGCTAACAATTCTCATGCCACCTTTAGTCTCGATCCAATGAGGCACAACATTCATCGGGAGTCCCTGTTGAAGAACATCGTATAGTAACATACTCAGCAATGAAGTTTAGCTTAAAAAATAATGTATGCAAAAGATGCACTGAGGACAAATAGTAAAAATTTTACCATCTTTCCTAAATATATGTTACCGTAGTTCAGTAGGAACGCTATTGGTCGCACGTTTTGACTACTACGATTTTTAAGTCCAGAAAAATAATTTGTCTTGACAGTATGAAGATCCTCAAGCCATGAAACATAATGACCTATCTCCTCGCAGTTTAGTTCAGCCCCGGGACAGTGGACGGTCATGTCTACCAAGCGCTGGACATGCTTGCTTGAATGGAAATAAGCTGTCAATAGAAATTAGTTGTCAACTATTTTTGAATAAATAATATCAAAGACATAAATATGGTTAAGAAACTCACATAATGGTATAACTAGAGGCATATGCACATCGACCCAGATGTCGATATTACCTTCGATATCATGTTCGGGACGAATATCAAAGGTGATAACCATATCAGGCTCAAATGCATAAGCCTTGCATAGTGCTTGTCAAGTTTTGCATTCAAAATAGATGTAGGTGTCTGCGTTGTATAATTTTGCGTGGAAAGTATAATCATGCTCGGTCTTCAAGTTAACTCTCTTTACCTCCGTAGTTTCCATACCACTGAAACCTATCTTATCCAAGACAAAAACTCTTGCATGGCAGGGGATACGCTAGTAGAATAGTAAAAAAATCAAATTATAAGTTGAAGCAGATGTCATGCTTAATTACGAAAAAAGACTTGTCATTGTGACTTACTTGATCCACTTCGAAGTTCTCGTCCAGCTTGATGCTGAAGCGCCTATCATCACCTAGGAAGATTCTGTCGCACAGGCCGCGCTCGTCTTCGCAGTATTCGCAAATACCAAAATCCTTTTCGTCGTGAGACATTTCCTATGTTCATAGTTGAAACATTAATTGAAAATCAATCGAAGGCAACTACCAGGATACTCAACACACAAATCCGGGGCACTCGATATTTCCTACATATTCTGGCACAAGTCATGCCAAAATTCACGAAAAAATCTGGCATGACCTTTGCTAAAATAGGAAATATCGAGCGCCTGAAATTTGCCGGAACGGAAATGAATCAACACTCCAGCAAAACATAGGCCACTCGGAGGTGTAACCTGCAAACATGACCGGCCACTTGGGCAAGCACATATCCTATTTGAGCAACAGAAGATATACATTTCAAAATATCTTATAGGACTCATATTGACATGAGCATTCAATAAGCAAAACCAAATCATAAAATAAATAAGTATTCAAATTAGCATGCATTCAATAAGCAAAAGTAAATCATCTCATGCGTCCGTACATCATCGAATATTATCACTAATACATCCCGAATAGTATCATACATATAACATCACTAATACAACTAAAACCCTAGTGCACGACGGGTATCGGCGCGGGCGGTGGACACCCACAGTGAAGGAACCATCACAGGATCATAGCTCCAGTGAGATCCCTAGAGAACCTGCCAGGTATTGGAGAACCTATGCTCCAACGCAAACAAGTACCACCTCCGCGGGGTCCTCGAGCCTCCGGACCGTCACTGGCCCACGCGACCGCCACCAAAGAAGGTTCGGGTCAACGACAGGCTGACTCCTCACCAACCTGCGCCCCCCGGTAGGTAGCGCCTCCCAGTACCACCCCTGTAGAGCCCAGTCCCGGACATGGCCCATCTAGTGACGCAGGTGTCCTCCGCCGACTCGATGACGAGGATGCGGGATAGGCATCGGTGACGTCTATGCGGGAATAATTGTTTTAACTAAAAAATAACAACAAATGTGACATGTTCAACTAGTTCTATTAATTCAACTAGTTCTTACGATAAAATCTAGTCAATTAATTCTATACCTAATAAAATGAATAATGACTTAAAAAAGGCCTATGCTTTGCAGGAATGTTGACTCCTTCCCGATGCGGCAAATCCCGGGCACTCGATATGTCCTAGTTTGTAGCACAAGTCATGCCAGAATTCACGGAAAATTTTGGCATGACTTTTACTAAAAACTGGACAAATCGAGAACCTGAAATTTGCCAGAACGGAAATGAATCAACATTCCGGCAAAACATAGGCCACTCGACTTCATTCCCTGGAAACAACAAAGCCACTTGGGCACAATCGAACCACTTCAATAATGGAATATGCAAATGAACATCAATGACATATATCATATAACAACAATCTTGTTTTTTGTTTATATAGCAACAATTAGTTTAACCAAGTTTTTGAAAGAAAAACAATTCTGTTTTTTGTTTTTTGAATGAAATTACTGTTTAGGCATTTTCATAAAAATTTGCCCTAGCTAATTTCCTTAAAAAATTGCTAATCATTTTTCCTAAATGCTAAAAAATGCCTACTACCCTAAACAAATCTAGGGTTCATATGAACATCAACACAACATCACCACAGATATGAATTGCCCTAGCAGAGAGAGAGAGAGAGAGGAGGGTAGGGGAGAGGAGAGGCAGAGCCTTACGGTGACTGCGGTGAGGGAGGGGCAGGCGGCGTCGAGGTCGGGGTCGGGGCTCGGGCGTGCGGCGGAGGGCGGCGTCGAGGTTGGGGGCGGCGTCGAGGTCGGGGTCGGGGGCGGCGTCGAGGGTGTGCGGCGGGCGGCGGTGACGGTGAGGTTGAGGGCGGCGACGGGCGGCGGTGGTGAGGTCGGGAGCGGCAGGGCGACAGCGGCGATGGAGCATTTGGGGGAGAGGGGGAAGTGGAGGGGAAGGACTTAGCGAAATTTTGAGCCCGCGCGGCCGGGGGTTAAGTCAAACTAGCAGCAGCGCGTTTGGACGGAACGCGCTATAGCTAAATTAGCTATAGCGTGTCAAGCGAAACGCGCTACAGCTATTCCTTTCTGTTTTATAATATCAGTAGTGCTTTGCCCTGAAAAAACGCTACTGCTAAGTCTAAGCAATGTAAAAACATCAAAAATATACATTGGTCATCATTGATCTTTTTGTGTGGAATCTAAATAGTCAACAAGAATCCTCACAGTACCTGTATAGGCACAGGTGAAGATTCATATTGCAGCCACAAATCCTACACATATAGTTCAATGAAGACCAAGTGCTCGAGATAGTTTGAGAAGTAACATATTTAAGGTGGTAAACACCTTGTTCGCTTAGCAGTATGGGACTAAACTTAATTAGGTGCAATACTTAGCAGCAACGTGTTTTGAAGAAAAACATTGCTACTAAGCACTTTAGTAGTAGCGCGTCCTTGGAAGGGCGGTACTACTATATCTAGCCGGGGGGCAACGCCGTGGCAATTATAGTAGTAGCGCCTGTTTCACCTAGAGCGCTACTGCCACCGTGCTATTAGTGGCGCGGTTTCCTGAAGCGCGCTACTGCTAATTAGCAGTAGCGTCTATTTTTAAACCGCGTTGCTGCTAAGATTCTGTGTATAAGGTTTTCCTAGTAGTGTTTGGTTAGAGGATTTGCTGCCGAGAAAGATCCATCCATAGTGAGCGCCACACATCCCACTGATGGTGGTGGATGCCAATTCTTAGATGGAGCAGGGTTGGTGTTGGTAATTTTTACTTGGCACCTCGCACTCTGCATATATGCCGGTTCCATCCATACATTTGTGCAGTTCCATCAAAATGCAGCTGAATAACCCTGTTTGCACAGATAATGAAAAGGCGTGATTACATTATAGTGGCACTAGTTGATGAAACATACACTAATAAACAGAAGAAAATATTACATCATACTGGAAATCGACCCAAGTCTCCCCGATACACCTTCTGCCAGTGATGAACATCAGTGTACAACGGTAGTACAAGGAGGGGCCTTGAGACATTCAAATCTCTATTTTTGTGCAGATCAACTAAAATTAAGCACCCTAGTTTGCAGAAACGCTTAAACATTAACAATGGGACTAGTTGATGAAACATACATTAACAAACAGAAGCACTTTCTTTATCTACATTGGAAATGAAATGATAGAGAGGACACTCGCTCTATTTTAATTGTATTATTACTTCATTTTATCAATGACACTAGGGTCGAGCAGGTGGCAAACGAGGTGTACCGTGCGTCGCAAGGATGAAGGCCGGGGGTGCTTAGACTGGGATGCTGAAGCTGGCTCTTCCAGTCCCTATCTTCCCCCTGATGTTTCTGTGGTAGCATTTGGGTTGTAATCCAAACTTGGTCGAGCTGGTGCTGCGTCCCCCTACCTGCCTAGCTTATGTGGCGAACTTGTCTCCTGCTAGTACTCAGTCTGTTCTAGTAGTAGTTGCATAACTGCCCATTTGCACTGAGATGTTGTCGGATAATGGTTCTCTATGGTTGGGTTTCTTTAATGAAATCGGAGGGAACCCCCTCTTTCGATATTAAAAAAACAGTGGCACTAGCGGTGCTAAAACATTGCCTCAAATTAATAGTGCCACTAGATTAAGGTGCAAAATAATAACATTACTGCTTTATCATGGCAGAGCAAGATCAACATGCAGGATCTTTGGCAAACGGTCAGACCAAAAAGGAACATACCTCGTGATGGGAACCATATCTATAGTCAACGCCATCGTAGAAGGGATGACACCAGTCACCAACATGGATGATTCAATTCATGGGACCTTTTGGTGTAGTTCACCTAAAATGAAGCAATGTTCCATGAGCTAGCAGCTTCTTCTTCTTCTTTTTTTAAGAAAAGGGCTCCATCCCCGGTTCCATTTCCATCAAAAAACGAAACCCACAGAGCTTCTTCTTCATTAGTTGCAATAAAATTGAGCAACATCAAGGTTGGTCGTGAAGCTCCTAGAGAGTAGGCGGACCAGGACAGTTGCATCTCTAAGGAAAAGAATCAACTTATCTTAATGGGAAATTTAGCAGGACATGAAAAAAGTGCCATTGATTCATATTACTGGGGGCATTACATTGAAAACAACATTGGTTTAACGTGTCCTTACTTTTAACAGTGCGACTGCTACATTTTACCAGTTGCATTAAATAAGAGCGGCTCGGGGCAACAAACATCAGAAGAGGATATCTGGGTTCGTCCCATTTTTGTTCAGTATATAGCCACCTTATACTATGTGAGGCTAGCAAATCTAGTGCTGGACTTACTCTGTTGACTTGTCCCCCAGTCCCCACTTTCTTTCCTTTTTCAACTAATAGATCGGGTTTATATTGAGTTTGTACTACGTTCCCTTCGTTTCCCTATTAGACCTAGAGACCAGTTGGATAGCCAGTCTCTGCTACTTTTCGCCCCCATATTTCCTCTTTCGACCAAGTCCTAGATTCAGGTAACAAATATTCCCCCACCCCACCCCCTTTCTTCCTTGTTTGAACCAAGTACTACTAGATTCGAGTGCATGAACTAGTTTTACCTCTTAACAGTAAAAAATTAGGTGGTTTTCGAACAACCGATCGATCCTATCTACACCAGGGGACCTGAGAAATAGTAAAAGATACAAATGCAGCGACGTCAGGAGCTCGGGAAGTAGAGCAAGGCCCGTTTCGAAGGAAGTTATACCTGAGGGTCGCCGGGATGTCGCTAGGTGGGCGGCGGGAGGCCGGATCTGCCCACACTATGGCAGCGAGGAAGAAGGGGTGGGAGGCCCTCCCTCGCCAGCGATGCTTGGGAGAGAATGGCAAGGCATGCTGATCGGGACGCGCCAGCAGTGGGTAAGAGCCATCGCCGAGGACGACCGCGTGAATGTTGCACCTTCTCACCTTCCCCGACGGAGAGGATCCGGCTGGATCTGTGACCAGCGGTGAGTAGAGAGAGAGAGTGTGGCCACCGCTGTCGTGTTTAGATCTGGAGAGGACGAGACAGTTTGAAGAGAGCAACACTAGCAAGCAAGCGCGGAGGCTCCTGCCTATATAGTGGAGTACTAGTTTTCTTTTGTCTACCGGCCGGAGCCGGCTTGACCTCGGCAATGACTGTCGAGAAGTCTTCATGCACGTGCCCCGGAGGCGCAGTTGTCGTCATTTTGATCTGAAGCACCAGATTATAACAATAACACAAAAAATGCCACATGACAAGAAATCATAACCTCACTGCCCAAAGGAGACAAGATGAATCCCGACGGACAAATTAGACGAGGATCAAAGCTCAAATTAAAGATAAACTCGTAGAGAAGGGGTCAGTTGATAGATGTCCTAATTAACATAGCCGGCTTGACCTAGATGGCAGCCGAGTAGTCTTCGTGCATGTGCCCCTAATGACTAGCCCAACTCAGTTGTCGTTGTTTAACCCTCACAGTGATCCGAAGCACATGACACCTAATTTTGCGAGATGAAAAGAAACATTTTTTTAGATTTCTCACCAGAACTACAGCCCTGTACAACACAGCCTGCACGATATGTAGACGATAGCCAATCCAGGCGTGTCTGCTGGAGTCTGGTCACATGCATGGACAAACTGATCTTCCGTGTCTTGCATGGATCGTCCAGGTACCAACGTATGTACTCCTACAACACTTGTCTAGTAGTACTATCGCTCGTCTCTCTCTTCTATTAACTCACCCGACTTGCGGGGCCGGGGAGTGTGCCTATGGTCGGTTCTCAATTGCAGTCCCACATGTGTGTGCCAACACAATAAGACGAGCGTTCCATTCGGAGAGCGGCGTGCCAGACCGACCGACCGTCTGGGGTGCGACGCGAACGCGACGGGTGTGCTGTATACTCCGTACATGTCTACCGCCGTTTTCTTAAGGCTTTGCTCCATGGCGCAATCCATGGATACAAAATTAGTATACTATACTATTTAAAAGTCGAGGGCTGGGCTTTTTCCGCGCGGTAGGCGGGGCAGTTCCGCCTAGTCCGTTCGACAGAGACGCGAGAAGATGAGGGAGTAGGCTGCTGCAAACGTAGGGCTGTGTGATTTGACAGCGAGTTACTTCTGGACAGGTGGGGCCCGGTGATTCGACTTGCCATTATCATTTTAACTGCGGCGCTACGACCGGCGTGAGTCTCCTGATTCCTGACCACCTCCATACAGGTGCCTCTCCCGATGCTCCACCATGTAGAGGCTGGCTCTTGCTTGAGAGCCCACTCCTCCACTTTTTCCTTGCCTCTTTCCCCCACATATGCGAAAATGCCATGTAAAGCGGGCTTATAGCCCACTATAGTACTTGATCCTACAGGTGCTAAGCCTGCCACATAGGCATAAAGTCTGATGTGGCAAGTTAATTAAGAAGAGAGAGACTAGTTTGGTGACCCCAAGAAGAAACGGTGATAAGCGCGTGTACCTAGATGAAGCAAACTTAGCAACAAAAAACTAAGCACCTATGCATTGGGGACTTGAGTTGCTAAGCCATTTAATGCCCATAGCACCTCATCTAAGCACCATTTCATTGGAAGAGGTCACTCCTTGGCAAATACAATAAATACTACGAAGAAAGAGATAGAGAGAAGTAAACAAAAAATACTCTTATAGCCAACCTTATAGCTAACCTTGTTGTATGAGTGACTAAGTGATGACTATGTATGACATGCCAACATCAGATAGCCTAACGCACCATGTTAAATCTCCAAGGGCGCGACCGCGCGAGCGAGGCGACGGTCGTGGTAGGCGCGACCATGATACGGGCTGCTGGCAGCCCTTGGATCTGAGATCGAACGGTCGCATGCTAAGTTGCTGAAAATTTGCAGAATAACCCTCCAGGATAGGATATTCACCCATAGGTCTAGAATCACGCCATGCAACCGTTCGATCTCAGATCCAAGGGCTCTCGGAAGCCCGTATCATGGGAGAATGGAAAGCTTCGTATCACCTGTAATTTTCCCGACGCTTGACATGACATCGAAAGCCATTTAATTGGGCGTCGAGTAGACATGACATCTAATTGGGCCCCCATAGTACTGTGCATGAATCCATTTATCCACCAGGCAAGCCACTACCCTGCCATTCGCACGCGCCCCCCACTCGACATTTTTACAATCGATAAACCGCTCCTAGTCGTCCCGTCCTTTCACATTACGGCAGTTCCACTAATCCTAACCCTCCTCCCAAATCCATGGCGTCCCAAATCTCCATGATCGGCGGTGAGTACAAGGTTAGAACCATCACCGGCGATGAGTTCGACGTCATCTACACCCGTTCTTCCGCAACGGTGAAAGAATGCCTTGCTCGCTTCAAACGCATGTTCGAAAACTCAAATGATGAGTGGGTCGCTGGGCTAGATGTTGAGTACACCACAGTCCTGGGAAGCGAGAAGAAACTAAAGGAGGCAGAGAAGAAGAAGCCCGCCGTGATCCAGGTTTGCGTGCATGACTTATGCTTGGTCTACCACATATGCCATGCCGACGTTGAGTGCGAGGAATTTAAGAAGTTCCTCAAGGGCGGCCGAGTCAAATTCGTTACTGTAGACTTTAGGAACGACAAGGAAATCCTGGGTCGGATAGGCCTCGTTGTAGGCCAGCCCTTCGATCTCCAGAAGGCAAACCTGGTGTCCTCCTCTCAGCCTTCAATGCTGACCCTGGCAGCAGCCATGGTTCATCCTTCGTACGGTAAACTAGAGAAACCTCCGTACACGTTTCATCGTCGTGCATGGCAGTGGAATGTACTAGATATAGACCACATCCACTACGCTGCAATGGATGGCTACCTTTGTTTCCATATCTACAAGGGTTGGATGAAGAGCAAGAGCCAAGTGTGAGGTTCAAGCAAAGAAGTATCGCCCAAGAGGAAGAGGGACAAGGACGAAGTCGAGGACGTGGACGAGGACTCCGAGTAAGGTGGTAGTGTCGTTGCTCATGGTGGTTCTAATGCAGTGTCTACCGGATTAGTTGCTTAGTTTAATTTCTGGTGTGCTTAGTTTTATTTGAGGGGTGTGTTGTGCTGAGCCCCCAGCAGAACTATGTTATGTTTCTTCTCGTTATATTTCGTACATTTCATCTTTTAGTTGGTATAGTACTACCACTCGTTTCTTGACATTATATACGTACAATATATATGGCCAACATCATATAGCCAACAGTTTAGTTGTCAAAAAAATTCAGGGTGCTTAGTTTTGTCAAAGAATTCCAGGGTGCTTAGTTTTATTTGAGGGGTGTGTTGTGCTGGACACCATTAACTTATCATTGTGAGAATCGGCTTATTTTTGTCATGTAACATGGTCAACGGGTTTGACGTGAAAATAACAATGTCTAATGGCATTTCTGAGCAAACATCTAACTTAACGATGGCATTTTTTAGATATCTAATTGCATTTTTGAGCAGGCATCTCACGGATCGATGGCATTTTTGAGTAGTTGTAACTTCTAGTGGCAAAACTGAGTAGTGATACACAACTAGTGGCATAAATAATAAGAACCCAAGAATTAAATAGGTATGCTAATTTCTTTATCTCTTTATTTCTTTATACATTTGTGTGCGAAACAATATACGCTGCCTCACCCCAGATTTTCTTTAAAGAGGCAACATAGAACTATATGAGTGCCTTGTTAAATTTTGGAATTATTCCGGGTTCGTTTGGCCTTTTTATACATTAATTGAGTTTCTGGTCATTTAATGTGCATAATTCAAATTTGAACTACAAGCACATGCTCCCGTGCACCAAAGTTGACTGAAAAATCACATGTGTGTCCTCGGGTGAATTTCTAGGTCCCATGCAAGAAATGGGAATGAAATTCAAACATCTGGGCATCGTGGTTCAGCCGAGAACATTGAGAAGCTTGGTTTTAAAATTCTTGTAAATCCAAAACACGCCTGAAAATCATGAAACTTGGCATGGTGTCATGTCATGGTACTACCATGCTGTGGTAAAAAAATTGCAGAATAGGAACAAGTTTTGGTATAAGCTTTTTGCAAACCGGAGCTTCTCTCAAGAAGGCTCGTGGTTCTGAGAGGGAACGTGTCACCTTTGTGTGCATAATTCAAATTTTAAATACAAGCACATGCTCCAGTGCACCAAAGCTGGTTGAAAAATCACATGTGTGTCCTCGGGTAAATTTCTAGGTCCCATGCCAGAAATGGGAATGAAATTCAAACATCTGGGCGTCATGGCTCGGCTGGAACTTGGTTTTTTAATTCCTGTAAATCCGAAACACGCATGAAAATCATGAAACTTGGCTTGGTGTCATGACATGGCACCAACATGCTGTGGTAATTTTGCTGTCCGATTTGCGAAGGCGCACACATTAACAATCAACAAAGTCATTTTGGAACAAGTGTTGTCACGTTACAATCGGAAACACAAGTATTATTGAAACCGTGGGCGTTCTATTTACCATTTACGTGCCGCCACGCGTCCCCTTTTTTTATTAGCTAGGAGGCGCCGTGCAGGGTAGCTATTTGAGTACGGGAGGCGTGCGATCAGACCCCTGCGCGTGCTTATCGGGAGGAGAGCCCTTTGACCTCCATCTGCCGTCCACCTCTCTCCCAAGGTCTCCATTAATGGCGCCCGAGCCTCTGTTTAATGGCGTGGCAATGTCTCACTCGACTGAGATTTAAGAGGGAAAAAAGAAAATCTGAAAAGAAAATTTTGCACGGATCTTGATGTAAGATCCGACGGACCTATATAGCATCTACTTCGACTTATAGCAAGACTGATGAATATATATAAGGACGACGAGAGTGGATAATAATTGTCTTACATAATTAGGAAGATAATTAAAAAAGCCACATGCGGCTACGCCCGAAATACACAAGGGCAAAAGAAGAAGGAAGAAGCATACAACGATCTGGCTCGCTGATCTCTACTTTCTTTATGCGTTGCAGGTCGCGGAGACTAGTTCTCACGGTGGGCGATGATCTCTTTCATCAGTTTCATGTCCTTAATACGCTGCTTGGCAGCATCCACAGATTCCTCCACCAGCCTATTACGCTTGATGCGGAGGATGGCATTCTCATCCATAAGTTTCTTGACAATGACACCCGTCCTCTGCAACAAGGCAGCAGTCTCTTACACCTGCTTCGCCCTTCCGACGATCTTCGGCCTCAGCAGGTCGCGCTTGCCCCGGAGCTTCACATTGCCCTCCCCTAGTTGCCGGATGATGCCGGTAGCCTCGTCCTGCAACCACGCCCAGTCGGAGATCTGATCCATCTGGCTATGGACCATCGCACGCATGCGCCTGTAAGAGTCCTCGCCTGCCCGCGAGAAATTTTCCCAGGCCGCTGCGGCGCGACGGGACCTCCGTGCTGCTTCGGCGGCGCGGCGGGACATCTCTGCTGCTTCCGCGGCGTAGCCGAACCAGTCTGCTACATCGACGGCGCGGCGGGACCTCTATGCTGCTACTGCTGCACGGCTGGACATGTCGGCTGCTTCCGTGGCGAGGCGGGACATCTCTCATGCTTCCTCTTCCATGCTCACCTCTCCCTGGTGGAAATCTCTTGACCCAGAACTCACGCTGGCCATGGCTTGATTGACTTGATTTTTTTTGTGGATGAGGAGTTGAGGAGGAATGTGCAGTCATCTTAGCATAGTAGTATTTATAACCGAGTACTACCAGTACGCTCCTAAGTGGGAAACCGTTTAGGTTGTGATCAGTGTGAACAGGTTTGCAATTAAATATAGCGTGGTAGTAGTAGTAATTTGGAATGTGGCGTGACGCGCTCAAAATTTATTAACGATTCAAGTTTCGAAGTGCGGCACTATTCCCGGATGGCGTAACATCGACACATTTTCTCGGCCGTGGTGTAGCATATGCCATGGTACTAGTTCTTTTTCTACTGCTGTGTACGTGCAAAAACTGGCACCGTCGGATACATATCTTACACTTGGCGTTCGACAGGAATAGCCTCGTGGCGAGCTATAGACTAGTCTTTTTTCAGACGCATTACACCTATCTCTCGGGACTTCTCGCATGCACCATCACTGCTCCCTAGGTCGATGCCACCCACATACACTTGTACTCTGAGAAGAGGTGCACGCACGCACTCGTCCTCTCTCACACACGCATCTGTAGCTACGAATTGTAGTGTTCTCAACCATCCGATTGGCTCTATCATAGGTTTCACGTTGCTCCTTGGCCTTGAGATTGAGAAGTTTAAAACGCGGAGGCTAAGATGGAGGCGCGAGGTTTTGGTTAATGTGCGGGCCGCACACGGCACCAACACGACACGAGCTTCGTCTGCCTGGTGCGCATGCAGTCGGGTGAGTTGTCCAAGTATAGACACAACCAGGCCCTCGTTGGTATCCGCGCCTCGACTTTGGCTGGTCATAGTGGAGAGTAGCATAGACTAGTTACTAGTCTATGTTACTAGTACCTTCATAGTGGGTAGTGTCATATAGTATATGCATAATTTGGCGACGAGCGCTCTCTATATGTACCACCTTTTTTCTTTAATTACATCTTGTTAGTTTTGCTCCATGGCGCAATCCATCGATACTACTACTGTACAAATGTATACATTTTTTAAAAGGCTAGAGGGCGGGGCAGTCTAGCTTGGTCCTTTTCACGAGAGGCGAGGGCCTTTGTGATTTGACGGCTCATTACTGCTGGAAGGCGGGGCCTTGTGATTTGACTGCTCGTATAAATGTGCCGACGACCTGAGGAGGAGCAAAGAACCGTGCGGTATACTCAAGTTTTCCACTGGAGTACGACGGAGGAGCACGAAACACGGCAGCCCAGTGCCATATCCTCTACTCTCTACTCTTATTATATATTACTAGCAAGAGGCATTGTTCTATTGGTGATAAAGAATGATCTAATTTGCTAGTCATCTCATTTTTAGCATTGTTCTATTCATGCCTCGCAGAGAAGGTGACACGTGCGGCGAAACACCCGAAGCAAAATAAGAAACACAGGAGCAAAAGAAGAAGGAGGATTATCACCCAAAAAAAGAAGGAAGACGCACACACAAGTCTGGGGCGCTGCTCTCACTACATGAAGGGTTGCTGGCCGCGGAGTCATAACTGCTTCTTCATCGCCTCCACGACCTCCATCTCCTTGCGCGTCTCCTCCGCCATCTTCATCATTGTGTCCATGACGCGGGATTTCTCGACGCGAGCCTTCATCATCTGTTCCACGGCCGCATTACGTACCTTCACAGCAGCCGGGTGCTCGATGCGGAGCTTCGCCAACTCCTCCTTCTGTTCCATGACGAGGGCCTGCAACATCTTCATCGAGGAACTACTATTCTCATGCAGCTTCTTCCAGCCGGCGTTCTCCTCCTTCAGCAGGTCGAGCTCGTGGCAGAGCTTCGCCTTGTCCTCCTGAAGTTGCAGGATTTCGCCGGTCGCCTTCTTCTCCGAGGCAATGCTCTTCTTCAGCAGCATCACCAAGCCGGCGGTCAACTCCCCCTGCTCATTGAGCTCAGCGGGCATGTCGTCGAGGCTCTCCTTCAGCAGCTCCACCAAGCCGTGGATGAACTCCTTCTGCTTATTGAGGTGCTTATTGAGCTGATCGGGCATGCCGTCGAGGGATAACGACTCCAGCGCCGCCAGCTCGGCATGTTCGCCTCCGCGTCTAGGGCGCTCCTGGGAGCCATCGCCTGCCCGTGAGAGATCTTTCGAGGTCTCTGCGTGGCGGCGAGCCCTCTTTTTTTTCCGCAGCCTTGGTTGCCCCTCCCTTGTTACGAGTAGTTCTCGACCTAGAGCTCTGCACACCGGCCATGGCAAGGACGGACGAAGAAGGAGGACTTATGAGGAGGAAGGTAGAGTAATTTTCGGTTAGGTAGTTCCCCTTTTTATAACCTAAGTACTAGCACTAGTACTAAAACCTGCATAGTGGGAACACGTTCAGGTTTGGTACGTACTGGTAGGTGTGAGCAGGCTTGCACTTAATTGTAGCACTAGTACTTTCGAATGTGATGGGAACAAGGTAAAGATTAATTGATGGTTTTTGGTTTCGAGGCCCGAAACGGCCCCCGATGAGTTTAGTGGAACATAAATTTCAAGTAGACTACACTGCTCAGATGCGTAAATATTATGTTACTATCAAAAATTGGCACAAAATACGAAGGAGACCAATGGAAGTACTACTAGCAACCCATGATTTAACTACTCGCATGCGCGCAGTGGAGTAGTAATGTCTTTCTTCCGCCCTCACGTCCACTCAATTTGCATGCGCTGTATTAATTGACCATCAATGAAGTGAAGGACTTTACACGCGTCAAATTATCACATGGGGTGGATCTTGGTACAAAATTGCGTCTGCCCGTGTACCCGCGTGTGCGTGCGAGGGAATGAGTGCGTGCGTGGCGTGCGTGCACATCTTCGCTTCGTGCATGTACCCCCAGTGCGACTCAGGGAGGACGAGTACATTCTTTTGGAACCAGCAGCACGTCACTATGATCAATCCACACAAGGATGTCGCGACAACGCCTCCACATGTGCCACGTGGCTTCATGAACTGTAAGAGAGACACTGTGTAGCGTGCCATTGTGTTTTGCACATACTCGAAGTACTAGTAAGGTACACGTGCATTGCACGGGTCAGATTTTGCAACCAAATTATGAATAAATACCACACTGTAGCATGTAAGCTCTGAGTCATATATGCCTGATGTAGACCTTCGTTTAATTCTTATAGTTCATCTCATTCAAAATCAATTAGTTTTTATAAAAACCTAGGGCCTCTTTGATTCGTAGGATTTCCAAAACGCGGGAATAGGAAGAACATGGGATTAGAGTGGAATGTCGTCTTGAATCCTATAGGATGGTACGAGTGTTTGATTGTGCATAGAAAAAACACAGAATTCTTTCAAAGAGGTTTGAGTGGACGGGATGTTTCCTATGAAATCTAGTGCAAATGAATCATATGGAAAATTTCCTATGGTTTACAATCCTACGAATCAAACAACCAAGATAGGAAAAATTCCTAAGGATTAGGATCCTCCAAAATTCCTTCGAGAATCCTTTGAATCAAAGAAGCCCTTAATCTATTTTATGATTCATGGAATTGTGCGTTGTAAAGCATAAAGTAAAAACAAATAATGGCAATTCAACTAGAAAAAAAGTTTGGGCGGTTATGATACGGAAGATTCCAGAACAAAGGAGAACCACTTTATTTTGAGATTTGTGCATTATGCTTAAGTTCAACCATGGAGTCTGCTAGATTGTACATGTGGCACAACTGCGAGATCGATATTTAGAGAGAGGGGGCTAGAACGTGCGCTATTGCGCACATTGGCGGAGCCATGAAAAATGTCCCATGAGCTAGGGGGCCAAGCATTGCTAATCCTTTACAAGGAGGGCCAATTCATCAACTTAAACCATTTTTACCAGTAATTGTCTAATGATCGCATTCATATTAGCCTCGATATATAGTGATGTTAGGGGGGGCAGGGCCCTTGCTGCCCCCTGTCTTCGCCATTGTTCGCGAGTCTGAGAGATGAAGCGGAAGACATGGATGATGAGAGGGGGGCGTTGGATATATAATTAATGTGGGTGTATTAGCTATATATGTAATCCTATATACAGAGGTATAGATTGATGGATGTGGATGTGGGAAAGAGGGTGAGACCTCACTAGATATATAGATTGATCGGTTTATGTGGAAAACTATGAAAGACCTAGCTATATACACACACACACATATAGAACATCGATCATTGCGCATGCACGTGAGAGATAAAGAATGCCCGATATGATGGAGAGGGGGATGTGTGTGTGTGCCTTCATGGGAGACCGACCTGAATAAAAAGATTGCATGTGTGCGATGGATAATGCCGACTGGTAGTGTGTGTGCATGCATGCACGAGAGAAAGTTAGTGGTACAATTATAAAGAGAAGACCAATGTGTGGGTGTAAAAGACTAGGTGAGTTCATGATCAATGTAAAGTTGAATTCAAATATTTGAATAAGAGATCATGATGTTTGAAACCCATGCATGCATGAAAATAACGGAGATATGCATGATGTGGTTTGGAAATGAGCATGTTGTAATGTATACACATTGAACAAGGTCAGACTGGTTTGAATTTGAGATACCGATGGCAGACATCGTTTGGCCACATTGGATCTGGGCATGGACACACTATTCTAATTGGAGATGATGGGCGGCTTTCGCATCACATATCTATATCTATACCCCTATATATATATTACTAGATAAATTTGTTCATGTGCTCCTCCGGAGCACAAATACTGTGTACGCAATCGTCATGTTTACACAAATATTGAATCAATACATTTCAGTTAGAAAAACATGATTTTATTTAAAAAATGTAAGATTTGAGACAATTAAAGCAATTCTAAGGAAAATGCCATAAAAAACCAACAGTGTCGAAAAGGAGGTGGAGTGAGTAAGGAGAGGGCAAACGTAAGAAAGTAACATAAGCCAAAATTACATATACTTTAAATAAGAGAGATTTGACAAAAGACAAACAATTCATTTCTACCAGTGGATCTAAACATTCTGAAAGGTGACAAGGCTTTGCTACCGACGCCATCGCTGAGGAATGCAGAAGGAAAAAGACCTCGACTCCCTAAGAATTTGGATGGATATGAGTGCTTTTGTAAGTGTTTATGTTACTTAATACTAGCAATGTGCCCGTGCGTTGCAACTGGAGATCTGCATGATGTGGTTTGGAAATGAGCATGTTGTAATGTATACACATTGAACAAGGTCAGATTGGTTTGAATTTGAGATTCCGATGGCAGACATCGTTTGGCCACATTGGATCCGTGCATGGACACACTATTCTAATTGGAGATGATGGGTGGCTTTCGCATCACATATCTATATCTATACCCCTATATATATATATTATATATTATATTTTTATATAGTGTGTGGATAACTTTAACTTTGAAAGATGGTCGTTGGATGAGGCCAATCCGATGGTGCAGAGCTGGCAAATTTGAGCACTACTGGCCGTTGGATATCATCTAGATTCCACCAGATTTTGCCACATGTACAATCTAGAAGATTCTACGGTTGAACTTAAGCATAATGCACAAACCTCAAAACACAAGCACTTCTTCTTTGTTCTAGAATCTTCCGTATCAGAATTGCCCAAATGTTTTTCTACATGATTTGTTTTTACTTTATGCCTTACAACGCACAATTCTATGTATCTTAAAATAGATTAGCTTTCTTATAAAAACTAGATGATTTTGAATGAAATGAACTATAAGAATTAAACGAACATCTACATCATGCATATATGACTCAAAGATTACATGCTATAATGTGGTATTTATTCATAATTTCGTTGCCAAATCTCATGCGTGCAATGCACGTGTACCTTACTAGTCTAAATGGTGTCTGTGTGTGTGTTGTGTGTGTTAAACACATTGTACATAGTATATCATACTAGTCTAAATTGTCTTTCTTTTGGGTACACGTTAAGCTTGTTCTCCCGAAATTTCAAGCCGCACCTTGTTATGCCGAAATTTCAAGCTAGCGTCTGTGTCTATCGTGCTGCGAAACTCCATCCTCTTCAACCCGCGCCTTGTTAGCCCGAAATATTTAAGATATATCTTTGTCTCATTGTGCTCCGACAACTCCCTCCATCTCACCCCGCGCCTTGCTATTCCAAAATTACAACGCGCGCAAAAACTCCCACCTCCCGTGAAATCCCGACACGCGAAATGCCCGTGATACCCCTGAACCGAAAGAACCGCCTCAAATCGGTGGGGGTACTTTCGTAACTTACCCCACATTTCGGACAAGCGCGTCCCTAAGCCATGGTTCCCCACTCCCAACCCATCCGCCTACCCATTCGTACACCGAGGCCGAGAAAACCCGCGAAGCCCCACACCCTCCTCCGTCCGCCACCTAGTCGGAGCCTCTTCCCTGACGATGTCGTCCACAGCAACACCTCGACGTCCCACATCCACCGTACCGGATGAGGATCCGTCGTTGATCCGGTCGTCCCGCCGGTTCAGCCACCCCGTCCTCCACCTCCAAGGAGCTGCCCCGACGTTCCCCTCGTCTTTCGCGCCACCTCCATTCCCACACCGCCGTCTTCACCTGCACCACTGGAAGAGCATCAGCATCACCGTTTCCTCGGATGAAGCTGCGGCCTAATCGGTGGCACCAAAGAGGTTGTACACTAATCGCCGCATTTTCTTCTTGATTCTATCTCACGGTGCTGCCGGCGCTCGGTCCCGAGCCTATACGGTGCGGCTCCATCCACCGCGGGTTGCCGGCCACTTCCTCCACGGCGTCGCTCCCTCGGCGGCGACGTCCACATCAGTAGGAGTTGCTGCTGCTTAGCTCTCGCTCGCGCTGCTGGTCTGCTCTTGCTCTCGGTCCCCTGCGTGGTCTGCTCTTGCTCTTGCTCTTGCTCGCGCTGCTGCTCTCGCTCTTGCTCTTGCTTGCGATGTTGCTCTGATTTAGCTACACTTCAGTCGACTGAATTGACTTTTGGGTCAGTTGATTTTCAGGGGGTCGGGGGCTCGCCGGAGTTAAGGAAGAACTAGCCGCAGCGGGGAGGGGGGCTCGCCGGAGAAGTACCCCACTATCTATCTTAGGGTTCAGGGTGGGGGCGGTGGTGGGGCGATGGCGTGGGGATCGCCGTAGAAAAAGCTCGGCACGGGGGGCCTAGAGGGATGGCCGGGGCGGCGGCGGACCGGCGGTGGGGAGTGTTTTCAGGGTGGGCGGGGCGGCGCACCGCCGGATGCGGGCGGCGGGGGGCGGCTGTTTGGCCGGTGGTGGCTGGCGGCTCAGGGGGGTGGAGGTTGAAGATGAACTGCAGGCCCTTGACTTCGTATCCAATGGCTGCAAAATCGACTGACCAGAGATGAAAAAGTCAGTCGACTGACGTGTAGCCTCACCTCTAGTGCGTTCAGTTTCGACAGCAAAATTCAGTTTCGATAGTTAAGTTCAGTTTCGAAAGTTAAATTCAGTTTTGACAGTTAAGTTCAGAGATGAGCGGCTGATGTATACATCTAGCACTATGTGGTTATGTATTTTACGTCATCTATTGGAGATGCTATTAGAATTCCACTCAGGTTAACATTGTCTCTCTTGTCTTGCTTCAGCCTCGGCGTCGTACAACTCACCGGAGCTGCTCCAACGACGAAACCCTCCATCACAGCGGAGCAGTACCTCGGGCTCCATCTCCAGACACCTAAGATCTTCTTCCCCTCCTCCGACAGCCAAGTCAGCCGGAGCATCCTCACCGACCAACCCAATCACGCTGAGATCGACATGGCTCCGCCAAAGAGGTTGTACACTTGTTGCATATCTTTTTTACTCTACATGTTATATATATTGTCCACTGAGCACACGGAGTAATGGGAAATAAGATTATTTCATCCTACTATATGACAAGCAGTGAGGTACCAGGCAACTTAGCTATCCTTGATGGACTCTCTTGAACGCCATCATTATTTATCTCTGCGCGTTTGAGCTGTGCATTTGTTGATGGCCCTGGGAGTTGAGCTAGTAGGGCAGTGGCCTGGGTCCAAAGTAATAGAAGTAGCACAAAAACATTTTTTAGTGTAGGCTTTTCCTTGCTCAAGCCTGCCTACTGGAATTGCCAGTGCTTGAAAGGAAAAGTGAATGAAAAACATACGAATTGGAAAGTTTCGTATGGTACTACTTTTCATGAATTTGGTGCAAAGGAATGGAGCAAAGGAAAACTGTAGGATTTGTTCCTTTAGTGTCTCCTTGAAAGAAAAAATGTAGGAATTTTAATTTCCACTTGTCCTCCTTTTCAAATTCCTATTCATGAAGCACAAGACTAAGAGATAGTAGCATAATAGGATTATAACCGTACATTTTCTTGTGGTTTGACTTAATCTCACCATGCTTCTTTGCATCCTGTGATCTTCCAATACTTGTGAACCAAACACCCAGATTGGCAAAAATCCTGTGTTTTTAAATTCTCTGTTTTGCACGTGCATTCCTATCCTATTCATGTCTATTTCCTATCCCTGCATTGTTAGAATCCTCAAATTCAAACAAGCCCTTACACAATTACTTCTATTACAGATATGTGTCAAAGAAAACCTTGTTTGGTTTGTCCTGCTCCTGCGGTGCTGTGTTCCACCCCAGCTCAGCTGCTCCAACGACGGAAGGGTTCACCACAGCAGGGATCCGCTCTCCAGACTGTCTTTCGCCGCCTCAGATCTTCTTCCCCGCCGCCGGCAGCCACGACAGCTGCATTACCATCATCAACTGAGCAGATGACCTTGAGGACTACACGCAAGAGAGGTCACACTCTTCCGTATCTGCTTACGTTATGCATCGCTTAATATGATGACATGCTACTTTATCATCGTGTTCACCTATTAGAGTCCGAGTCAGGTCCAAACTTATGCTGAAACTTGAGTTTTTAAATGGTTGTGGGGTACATATTGGGGCAGCAATCAGTACTATCTATCTACTATCTGGTTAATCTCGGGTGTCTACTATGAGTTTCATGTTGGGTGCAAACAAACATTAAAGGAGCCATTATCTGTATTTATTAACTAAAGCTATTATCTGCCTGCTATCATTGGTTTTGGGTCTATCCACAGTTTGCTACCATCACTCTGGATTTGTGCATGCACTCCTTACATAATCTCACTATGTTTTATTCCTATGCATGTCAGTTATTGTACACAATTGAACTGAACATGTAGAGCAAAAGAGACGAGCCTTGTGTGGCAATAAAATTTCATGCAGACGTCGCTCCATGGTGGGCACAAAGGCAGCCCCCCTCCACCCATTTCGGATCGTAATCAAGAGGAAGATAACTGTTCTGAGGGGGATTCAGAAGCAGAAGACCACTCCTATTTACCCCATGAGGTCTTCGCTCTAACTTGGCATCCTGATGTTGGTTATATCATGCATATGGTGCCTTGCATTGCTTACTTTATACATCAAATATGTCAACTGCTTAGTTTAGACATGCTTTGTGTGAATGCCATCTGTTTAGTTTATTCATCGTTTATGTGAATTATGCAATGCCATCTTGTTTAGCCAGGCATCATATATGTGAATTTTGCAATGCCATCCTGCTTAGCCAGTCATCTTATATGTGAATTATATCAGGCCATCCTTTTTTTTCGTTACGTATTACATTTGTCAACAATGTTAGTACATTCAACTACTCTTCATGTGCATCAGCCATTTGACACGGCGATGGAAAATTCTGGAGTGAAAACAAGGTCTTCAGAGCAGACTATGCTATCTGACGAAGCGCATATCTCGCTGGTTACGGATAGCTCCTCAGAGGAGGATTCAGAGACAGATGACCAGTCATATTCCCCCCCCCCACCCCCGAGGTGTATGCTCTAATTAACTTGGCTGGGTTATGTTGCTCATATCGTGCGTATGGTGTCTTGCATTGCGATGTCATTTGATTAGTTTAGGCATTCTTTGTGTGAATGCCACCTGTTTAGTGTCTAATTACCATATATGTGAATTATGCATTGCCATCTTGTTGCAAGACATTACATATGTGAATTATGCAATGCTATGTTGTTGCAAAGGCATTACATATGTGAATTATGCAATGCCATGCTGTTGAGCCAATCATCATGTATGTGAATTATATCATGCTATCATTTTTTTGTATTACGTGTTCCATTTGTCGACAACGTTTGTATATTCAACTACTCTTCATGTGCATCAGCCATTTGAAGCGGTGATGGAAGTATCTGGAGTGAAAACAAGGTATTCAGAGCAGACAATGCTACCTGCTGAAGCAGACATCTTGCTGGATACAGAGAGCTCCTCAGAGGAGGATTCAGAGACTGATAACCAGTCCTATTTCCCCCCTGAGGTCTATGCTCAAACTTGGCAGGGTTATATTATCCATGTCATGCATGTTGTCTTGCATTGCTTAGTTTTTACATCATATATGGATTGCCATCTGCTTACTTGCTTACTATATAAATCATATATTTGAATTATATCATGCCATCATGTTTACATACACAACATCTATCTGAATTATGGCATGGCAACCCATTTAACAAAGACATCATATAATTATATCATCTCATCCTGTTTAGTGTTTACAGTCATCATATTTTGAATTATGTCATTCTATCCGGGAATTATATCATGCTATCATGTTTCCATAGGCGGCATGTATGTGAATTATGGCATGCCAACATATTTAATAAACACATTATATAGTTATATCATGTCATCCTGTTTACATAGTCATCATATTTTGAACTATGTCTTTCCATCTTTTTTAGTTAGCCATCATAATGTGAAATCATGCTATCCTGTTTAGTTAGCCATCATATATGTGAAATTGTGTCATGCTATCATGTTTGGTTAGACAACATAAATGTGAATTATTTCATGCCCTCTTTTATTCCCCGCTATCCATTGCACCTGTCTATCATACAATGTATGTACATTCAATTACTTTTCTTGTTTATCAGCCATTTGAATTGGAGAGGGTGATGGCAGTATCTAAGGGAGTAACAACACGGTCTTCAGAAAAGATAGTGCTACCGGTTGATGCAAATAGAACCACGGTTGTACTTGCCCAAGAACCAGCCCCACCACACATAACCAAACTCTCGCAGATTGTACCCCTACCCAGTTGGACAGAGAACCAGCTACACCCCTTCTAACCCCAACCTCAGCAGATAGTAACCCAGTTCCAGTTGACACAACACCGTCTCCACCACAGAGCACCCAAACACGAGCAGTTAGTAAGGGAACTGCAGTGCCCAAAGCATGAGGACCACCACTCCGAATCCCAACTAAACGCTTAAAGGAGAAGAATAATTTTTCTCAGGTCAGGTTCTGTAGCTATGGTTCATACTCCTTTGCTCTTGCATCACTGTATTTACTCAGACCAACTATTTTCAAATTTGAAGGATGGAATTGAAACTCCAATGGCGCAACAGGTATGTTTTAAACTTGTTTCTTTAACTGGTTTGCTGTTGTAACTTGCTCTATATTGATTTCAGTTTCAATTGAATAAACAGTTATGTTCTCATGTCATGCACATTACAAGTGTCTCTATAGTTTCCCACACTTATATTCTGTCTATTCTGCTTTGTCTTGAACAAATATTATTTGAACTGTGTCTCTATCTTGATCTGGCAACAAAAACTAGAATGATATAGACCATAAAGTGACCATGGTACATAGATATATGTTTGTTTCATGCTGTTATCCTGTGCACTTTATTACTGAACTGATTTACCAAAATGAGTTTCATATACAACATGGTAAACCTGTGATGTGTCTGCTTGTTTCTCTTTTAGAATGCAGAAAAAATATTGGAGAACAGTACCCCGTTATGCAATGGTGAAGGAAGTAATGCAGATAAGGTTCAAGATAGTGAGACATCCCTGTTGGTCTCCAAGAAAGCTGATAAAAACTACCTTGACGACAGTGAGAGAACCCAGAAGTCCTGTCTTGATGTAGTGTTCGAGTTACTGGCCACTACTGTTGGCACAAGCTCTTCGAACTCGCTGCCTGAATCAGTTCGTCTTCTTGAGTCTCAGCTTCAAGTTGAAAGAAATCTATCAGATGTGTAGCGATAGGAAGCTGAAGGACTAAGGAAGTCCCTGCAGAATTCAGATGCATACTTTCTGGTGCAACAGCAAGCGCTGGAGGATTTAAGCGCCAAACAAGAGAAAGTTAATAAGCTTGCTAAGCATCTTGCCAGCATTATGGGTACCCAGGATAATGTTTCTTGAGATCTTCTGAAGTGGTTTCAGTTCTGGACATGTTTTGCTGCGGCGTTTATTTGCACTGGTCGCCAACTTTGACAACTAGTGTATAATAAATGCTGCTTTGTTCCCTATATTTCACTGGTGGCGAACTTTGATGCCCAGTGGATGTAATATGTGTAATAGCCGTGATAGCCTAGCGTAAGTTGCTTGCTTATTTATTTCCTTGTTGTCTTGTTTATTTGCTTGCTTGTAGTCAGTGCTGTTCTTTTTCTGCGGTTTGCTAGTGGCCGCAATAACCTTTTTTTTAAACTAGGCCACAGTAACCATGGGCTACATATTTACTATAGTGACACTGGGCCTTCTACGGGCCATAGAAACAATGGGCCTTCTACGGGGCGTACAAACAATGGGCCTTCTACGGGCCGTATCATCAATGGGCCTTCTACGGGCCGTATTATCAATGGGCCTTCTACGAGCCGTATGATCGATTGCCCAAACATGGGCCAATAACATACCGCTTTATGGCCGTAAACGGGCTAGAGTTGGAATCGTCCGTTCATGGGCCGACCATAATGGGCTGTCGTTAATCGGCCGTATTTGATGACGCTATGAAAACGGCCCAACGTATTAACGGGCCACAAACGGGCCGACTGTAAGCACGGACTGTAAGCACGGGCTGAAAATGACAGTAACGGGCCGTAAGTAACTGAATGCTGGAAATGAGCACAAGAATAAATGGGCCCTGAGAAGACCGAAAGATAACATGGGCTGGAAACGGCCCAACGGAATAATGGGCCGTTAATGGGTATAAAGTGATACACTGTTCATTACGGGCCAGTTTTATCACGTTAATGGGCCGAGGGTTACTAAGGGCCTCAGATGGGCCAAAAGACGTCATGGGCCACACATGGGCCGGAAGTTAAAACAGGCTGGAATTATATTGGACGGCCCAAATGACGCTACTGGGCCTAATTCGGATAGGCCATAAACGGGCCCTAGGTTAGCGGGTTGTAAATGGGCTATATGCGAACAGGCCATTAACAGGCTTGCCGTGGGCCGGCCCGCCACCTTTTGACCAAGTCAAACGGGCTGGCCTTTTCACAGGAACGGGCCTCTGTTGGGCCGTGCCACGTGTCGACGTATCATAGGCGCTTTGGCTCCAATGAGTGGATGACATCTGTCCCAACGGTGAGCCGACACGTGTTTCCTCCAGCCACAATGATGATTTTACACGTGGAAAATCCCCATTGGTCGGGGCTGTTAACGGGTTATGGGATCCAAAACCGGACTCGATAGCTTAACGGCGTTCCGTTACGGTGGATGCCACGTGTCGGTCACCCTTGACAAAAGCACTTCTGTGACGCGCGATTTATCGTCATGGAAGTGGACACTTCCGTGATAATAATTTTCGTAATGTCATGGAACACTTCTACGACAGCACAGGTATGACTATCTTGATTCTGTCATAAATTTGTCATGGATGTACATGCATGAAAAAAAAGAGATCTGCTATGACAAACACGTATCATCACGGAAGTGTATTTTTTGTAGTGGTTTGGCATCATAGAAATGATGCGATCTTCGCAAAAAGTAAAGCAAAAATTTCCCATTTTGCTCAGTTTTTTTGCAAAACTACCTTGTAAACCTCCGCATGAGCCAACAGAAATTCCGAGATCGGTTGTAATTAAAGGGAAAAGCCCTATGGTTAAATTACCAAGCCTGAAATAACATGACAATACTAAGGAAAAAGGTTGGCAAAAGCCTGATCTTGGTTGACCAAGGGACAATTTTGATGGAAGTCTCTTGGAGGAAAGCAGTAGTCGGGAGTGGGCGCTGTGGTTCGAGATCAAGATGGGAGAATTATTCTATCTGCTTGGGACTATATACCGTAGTGCAAAGGAGCGGACTTTGCAGAAGCCATTGCTTGTCTAGAAGTATTACGAAGAGTTGTGTCGAGCACTGGTCTACCCCTAATTATTGAAACGGTCTGCAGCTCGGTGGCGAAGGAGATCTTCAAGCGTAGTTGGCATTGTAATTGTCATGTGAGCAGACATGATAACCAACCATGGAAACTTCAGCAGGGCCTGGAACTTGGAGCTAGCCAGCCGATCAACATTAGGCCCACCCGCCCAACACTTGGATGCTACCTCTTCCAGAAGTGCCCCTAAAAAAACCTCTTCCAGAAGTTGTACCGCCACCTTCTCCTAGCTATGACATAGAGTAGGCACCACCGAAAGGACAAAAGTCCAGAGGAAATGGGAGACTGAACAAGGGTTAGTAAAATGTTTCAACCCAAAGAAGTGACATAGGAAGGATTTGCATTCTCCACCACAAAAGGAAGAATGTCCTAGAAATGGGAGAACATGCAAGGAGCTAAGAGTATTGAATGACAATGACAAGACACTGTTAGTATTACTACATTGAGTCTTTTGTAGTTTTACGTGGACACCATGTTACCGTATAATCTATGTTTTATTACACTAGTACATATATGAGATATTTAATTATCTTTATAAAAGAAATAAAACAAGGGTATCAAGGGAAGCCTCATATTAAGACCACACTAGCCTTTAGCAATTTGGTAAACATGTAGTGATATGAAGCATCCTGTAAAAATGTATCATTGTGGTGGTGTAGTGATATGAAGCATCCTATAGTAATCTCAATTCTAAGTGGAAACTCGTGTTGATATGCTACTTCCTCCGTTCCAAAATAGATGACTCAACTTTGTACTAACTTTAGTACAAAGTTGAGTCATCTATTTTGGAACGGAGGGAGTACTATTTAGGCGGTAGGGTTGTTCGAAGAATTAATTATGAAAGTTCAGGGTGTCACATAACCCCTCTTAATGAACTCGAAAGAATTCATTCATATGGTTGTTCAGTTGTTGAGGCACTTATGTTGCAGTTACATCCTCACATCCTCATCTGTTGATTGGTAAATAGTCGATACTTGTAATGTTGAGAGATTCACAAGAATCACAAAAGAAAATTAGGAGTACCAGTTAGAAAGCATAAGAAACATATATGTCCATAGACTATTATTTTTTGCAAGAAAATAAGGATATATTACTTAGAACTGTTAAAATCCTTATTCACACCAGGTTCATCAACTATCTGGTGCATGATTTAGGCCACTAAAAGTTGATACCATCATTCCTACCATACTTAGCTCAAGGATCAGTAGCTCTATTCCGAGTATGATTGGTGTGTACAATTTTGATCCCCTATCTCCTGGAGTCGTTTATGAACAGGAAAATATACTTTTATGGAAAGGATGCATGTTATTGACTAGTCACAGGAAATACTTGCAATAGGAGGTAGATCGAGGAAAAGCAAGTCCACGGCTAACATGGATTTTCATATGTGTTTGCTGATGATGTTGCCCCAGCAACATAGGGACCATTACTACATTGGGGAAGACACAAGTGAATGAAATGAGAATTGCAACCACCTTCTCTTTTCCAACGAGTGTTTGTGGGAGATAATCACACCACTAAAATTCAACACACATGACATCGTCATAAGTTCTCTTGTTCGCATATTTAGCATAAATGAATACATTCAATTGTACTCCCTCCGTCCCAAAATAAGTGTCTCAACTTTGTACTAAGGTCGAGACACTTATTTTGGGACGGAGGGAGCATTTGTAAGCACACTAGACATTTTCTCCACAAATGTTCTTCATCATACAACATTTACTAGTCAACCTTCTGAGAATTTCTGCAAATGTTAGATGCATATTATAACAAACATCACATGCATATAGTTTTATAAATTGTATGTGTGCATAGTCTGAGAACCAACTAAACTAGAAGAAATTATCAAGTAGGAGTACAGTTCAAGCACGAAATGCGAACATAAATGGCGCTTCATGTCAGGATTGAAGCAGCCTTAGATCATACGCTGTTTTTTTAGTTAAGTCCCATTGGTATTGTAGCCACCCAACAAATCACTATCAAAAAAATTCTTGTCAAATTGTGGTTTGCTCTATTTTTTGCATACCATATATTTAGCTTAATTACCCTATTTTTTAGCAACCTTTTTTCAAACAGAACAAGTCAGCCTCTTGAGTTCCTTTAATGGTGACAAATTCAATGCATATCTATGATTCTTGCTCAACGTGCATGTGTTCCTTATCCCAAAGCCTTTGTACGCGGCTTCTCTCCATTCATAAAATAATCAAAATTTGCATTGTGCTCAACAATAAAAAATTGTAGAGAATATTACCGGTTCCGGCTACCTAAGCATAGGATTCTCATGGAACCTGATGCAAGTTTTTATCATGTTCATGGAGTAAGAGGTAGCAGAAAACTAGTTTGACCCACATATGGATGCTGACTGGTATTAACCAAGGACGCCTCACAACATCATGAGGATGAATTGCACCGTAGGAGGTGCAATTAGGGATGATCATGCTACTCTTTACTACATGTACTGATTAGTTGGACTACTATGGTTCTGATGAAGTAAAAATGAAAAGTAAGTATTAATATCATTTGTACTAAGGTTCATAATTTTAGATCGACACATGTTTCCGTCTAGCTAGGTTTTGTTCTCTATAGTCGGCTTACTTGTGAGATTAGTATACTGGTCACTTGTCTGAGATAAAAAAAATGCAAAAAATGCTAGTGAAGAAAGATTAGCATTTTGTGGCATGCATGTATCCTTCAGTAAATGGTGAAGTGGTAAGAAGGACCCTCAGTTCTCAGCGTGGTGGTAAAACTAATTAAATATGATAAAAAGGAAGAAATAAAATAAAACATTCTAACTGGTTTTTGTATTAGTTAGTTGTAAGGGCTACAAGGTTAGTACAATAGATTTTTTTTATATAGCTTTAGGCAGCGGAGCATTCTGAGCATCATGGAAATTAAAGGTGTCATATATAGCAGACGTAATAAAAAATTGAAGTCCTTGATGTTCAGTTGGTGAGTCACTTTTGTTGCAGTTACGGCCTCAAACTTTCATGTCTCGGTTGATAAATAGCTTGGAGCCCTGGACTTCCATATTATTGAGAAGTTCAAAACAATGAGGAGTTTTAGGAGTGCTAGTCAATACAACCAAGCAATACATATGTTCATAGAGATTGGTGCATTTTCCTGACTGGTGTGACCGTGAATGCTTAGAATAGGAGGCAGGAGGGAAATTTCCTTTTTGAGCTTAAGCTAGGAGGAAACTGAGTCGGTGGGCGACATTAGTGTCTAGATGTGTTAGCTGACAAGCTCGTCAACCATAACTACTTTGGAGAAAATAGTAACAGACGCACCACAAAGACCAACTACCTTTTGGTTCACAAGCGATTGTTTGAAAGGAAGAGGCATGCACAACCGAAGTCGTAGCACTTCACAAAAATCCTTTTTATGGATTTTCACATATATTTAGGACAGTAAACTGAACCTAAACCCAGCCCTCTCATAACCTGGCAGTATATGGCTGTCTGTTCGCGTGATATGACCGACCTGAGTCGTTAGATGTGCCGACAATTCCAGCCTTCACCTCAGATTTTTTCCTGGCTCAGTTGTCCTAAAGTGCCGCTACTCCAGAAAAAAGAAACAGAGATATGTGATTACCTAAGCCTTTTTCCCCACCCATTTCGCTACATCCACGCACATATACACAAGAGCTGATCGCTGCTAACCCTCCAGAGAGAAACCAAAAAGGAAAATCATCATACCTTAACATCCGGCGACCAATGATCCAATGCCGTCAAAGCACATGGAATGACTAACCAACACAAATCCCCGAGATTCGGGTAATTAACCTGAAACACCCAGAGAAGCAACTACAGCAAACCAAGGTTTTGGTTACCGAATGAGGCAATTTTACCGAGGGGGACGGATAAATGTGGTTACCACGGTTACCGAGAAATACCGAGAATATTTCGAGCGAATTTTATAGTTGAATTTTGAATTCAAATAAGTGAATGAACGAATATTCTAACCAAAGACCTCTCAAAACAGGAACTAGGTTGCTATCAACATGCCAGAACCAACTCTCATGGTATTAATTAGATCCTACGTACTTTACTGTAAATCGAGTGTTTAAATTCAAAAATTTCAAAAAACTGGTATTTTTGCTCGGTATGGCGATTTACCCAGGGGTACGGAAATACGCGGTAACCATGGGAAATCTTGAAATTTCGACCAGTAACCAAAACCTTGCAGCAAACACCTTTAATGTTTTTTAATGTTGAAATAGCTCAACTCTACTGATTAATGCTTCCGGTGCTGTCATAAGGAGTGGCTGCAACACATTTTCTGTTTCTCACAGTAATCTGAACATTGTGATTCAAGCAGGTGCCAAGTTTTCCTAAATAAACTACTTCTACAATTCCGCCATGGCCCTAGAATTTACTTCTACAACATCATAAGAACGCTTGTATAACTATCATGAGCACAAACCTGAGACAACAGCCAGCGGAACTGGTGCGCGGCGACAAAGGCGTGCTCCTTGGGCGGCTTCACGGCGCCAATCATCATCATGTCATCATTGGCGTCCACGCCCGTGTCCTTCAGCACGGCCTTCAGTGGCGGCACCGTCTCCGGCATCATGGCCACCAACATCTCCCCGATGCCGGTCCACCCGCCCGTCGCCGCCATCTCCTCCATGGCTGCGGCGGCCGCCTTGGAGAGCCCCTCCGGGACCCAGTGCAGCGCGGGGGCCTCTGCGGAGGCCGCGCGGGCGGCGGCGCAGAAGAGGAGCAGGTCCACGGCCTCCTTGCCGGTCCCGGCCCCGCTCGTCGGGGGCTCAGAGGGGGGCAGGAGGAGAGAGGCGAGGAGGGATTTCACGGAGGTGTCGGAGCCCTCGGGGGGCGCGTAAGGCGGTGTGGAGGAGGTCCTCGCGGGTCGCGGTGGAGGGCCGCCGAGGCGGCGGGCACTCGGTTCCGCAAAGAGGTCCGTGTGAGAACCGAGTTGTGAAGGAGGAGCCACTGACTTCGGGTCCAACTCGTCAGACATACCGCCAACCTCTTGAGGCGAAAGCAGAGCGCCGCGGCGAGGCAGCGAAGCAGCGCCGCCATCACCGCGCGCTCGAGTGTCCCCCCTCTGTTCTGCTCGAGTGCAATCCCCCGCCTCTACGCCCCAGTGCCCGGAGATTTGCCGTGCCCGGAGACCGCAAAAAGCAGAGGCCGAGGACAATCCTCTTGAGTCACCGGTGAGCCTCGTCCGATTCCATCTGTGTCTCAGTGTGCCGTTGCTCTCTACCTGGGACGTAGATCGAGATGGCCGTCGTCTCTGTCAGAAACTGCGGCTCCCAAGTCTGGTCTGCTCGGCTTCCTCTACGGCTCCACCCCCTATTCACCAACGCTACCATCCGCGTGCACACCATCACTAAGCAAGGATCAACGCCTGCATGCCTCGGGCCATATCAGATCCTGCTGCCTATGCTGGTGAGTTTTATGGGATACCATAGGCCAAGATGAGCGCTCTGTTTTGGCAGTAGCATTACCAGCACGAGTAAACCTTCGTGGCCGCACCATGCCGCCGTAGCTACCATTGTGCCACCCTGCTGGCTGTTGTAACAACGCTAAGCTCCTTATTAAAAAAAGGCTAAGATGAGCTTCCATTTGGATCTTAAAAACTAGAAATTCCTTGTTAAGTAGAGAAAAACTAAAATATCTATGACGCCTATTTCGATGCAGTGAGGGTACATTAAGATATATTGTTACAAGTTTGTATAGAATACAGCTGTTTCTTCAATCATAAATTCATAAGCATTACAATTGTATAGTAAATACAACTTTGGTCTTAAAGATAGACACATGTTATAATGTATAGGCTCGCAATGCAGCTCGTTTCTGAAACAAAAAGGAACATGTTGAATTTGAACTTCCAGCCATAGTTTGGAGCAGTCTTGGTATCGAGGGCATTGTGATCTCAACTAGCCCTTCGAGAATCTGAACCACCCGTCCCATTGTTGGCCGATCAAGCTCATCGTCTTGGAGGCACCAACACACAACCTTGCAAGCAATTTCAACCTCATCCAGATTGGCAATACCATGTAGCTTGTGATCTACCAAACTCCCGACGTCTCCTACAAGAAGCTTATGTGCGGCATGCACAGGAAAGTAAACATCGGTGTTGCCACCACTTGGACAGGACGGACATGAGTTCCTCCTTCCGGATATTATTTCCTACAACACCATCCCATAGCTAAAAACATATACTTTTGGTGTAATAGTAACACCGGTAAGCCATTCAGGCGCAAGGTATTCTGTAGTTCCTCTCATTGTTGTCAATACTCTGCTATAATCCCTTCCTAAATGCTTTGCCATCCCAAAGTATGCAATTTTTGGATGGAGTGAAGCATCAAGAAGTATGTTTTCTGGCTTGATTCACAGTGTATGACGCGGTCTCCACAGTTGTCATGCAAGTAGGCCAACATTCTTGCAACACCTAGGCCTATCTGATACCTAGCAGTCCAATTCAACACTGAGTTGTTTCCAAATAAATGGACATCAAGAGAGCGATTTGACATGTATTCACAAACAAGCAGCCTCTTAGAACCCTCATAACAGAAACCAACAGGCTTAACTAAATCGATGTGCTGGACAGCTCCAATTGAGCTCACTTCAGCTCTGAATTGCTTCTCTCCTTGATAAGCACCATCAAGCCTCTTCACTGCTATGGCATTGGAGCCCTTTATAAACCCCTTGAATACAGAACCCCAAACTACCTCCCCCCAATTTATCTCTAAAAAAAATATTGCTCGTTGAAGATCATTGTATCTAAATGCAGTGATTCCATCGCAAACTTCAGATTCATTCTGTATTTGACCGAAACTCTTGTTTTTGTTTGTCCAAACCATTAGTAGGAGGATGAGTGCAAATAAACCTAGAACATTAATACATGTACAATTTACAATTCCAGTAACTATCCCTCTTCTATAGTTTTTCAAACTTTGTACATCTTTAGCAGAAAGACGAAGATAAAGAATTTCTCCATTTGAATTTGTAGTGTCACTGCATTGTAGTTGTCTTATGTTGAGCAATTCATAATGCCACATAGAACATCCGTTGTCGCCGAAGGAGTGTGCAATGCAAGAGCAATTACTCAGACAAATTTTTGCGCACTCACTCGTGCTTGTAGCAGCTTCTACTTTTGGGGCATTCTGGGGCAATTTAACACATGGTCGAGAATAAAACTTGTCTGTGGTACGTGTTTTTCTTTTGTTCCTAATGCAGTCTAACTAGGTACTTCTTCAGCGTCCATCCACTCGATTTTCTAGCTCCCAGTCCCTTGGCGATGTCATGGTGAAGCCCTCCATACAGTTGCCGTGTGGAACTTTATTATCAGTGCAAATTGTGAAAGGTCCACAAATTGCATAGACGTCACACTGAGCTCTTGGTTGGGCATTGATCATTACCCAATCCTCAGACCCTTTCATCCAAATGAATGTTTTCCCTTGACCTGAGACGTCAATGACATGACAAGTAATCATATTTGGATCCATATATTCAGTTACTAAATTATACGTCAAGTACTTCTCTTTGTCACTGTCGACAAATTTTGGACTAATAGAGTGGCAGGCTGACATCTCTGGAAGTGCGATGAAGTATATGCCATTCCATACACCGGTGGACCAATATGGTATGAATGAGTTCAGTTCTAGAAGCATTAATTGGTCAACACCACTGGGTCTAATTGTACACAGTATATATGCACCGATAGCCGGGTCGGCCGAGTTTTCCAAGAAACAAAATGGTGCTCCAGGCCGGTGACCTTGTCCCATCCGAGCTTTGCCCTAGGAAAAAATGTATCCGTGGGGTGGTCAAAGCTCTGCCATAGAACCTCTAATGAGGTTGAAGAGTCTGTAAGGACAAGATTTCCACTACTCAACAGCATAGCAGCAGTGGTGCTATTTCTTTTGATGTTTGCTTGTGTAGACCAGATCACAAACTTGGTGGACCGGTTTACGACAAAAAAGGTTGCCATCGTGGGAGATCCTAAGGTCCAGTGAGGTGGTATTCCTGATTGGCTTATCCCTATTTGCAAATTGCAACCGATGCTGAAGTGAACTTCAGTACCGTGTTGAACCATATGCCAAGGTACTAGATGAATATCCTCTTGCATAGCATGCACGGCAGGATTTGTGTGGTGGCAATGGAAAGGGTGTAGGAAGAAGAACGCTCGGGACATCAGCGCTTGACACTTGGTTCACCGTTGAAATCTCGTCGTCACTTTCCTCCGGTTACCCGGCGGACCCGGTCAGAAGAGGTCTTTGCACCTGACTAACAATTTGTTGGTTACTATAAATTGAGATACATATGTGTGTGGGGGGTTTAATGATGAGAGCGACACTATTCTTTTTGCACTAAACTGAAGTGCAACTGCAGCAAAAAGAAAAGAAAAATAAACTAAAAAAAGGTGAAGTGCAATTACAACGAGGACAAGTTGCCATTCCACAAAAAGAAAAAAAGTATTTGCAACAAATGCAAAAACCTCTGTACCGTAATATAAGATGTTTTTGCAGTTCAAATTTGAACTACGAAAACATCTTATATTTTGGTACAAGGGTAGTAACAATAAAAGGGTGAGTGGAAGTTCAGAAAAGTGAGTGCAACTTAACAAAAGTAACTGTCGGCGTTCTGGGAACGGGGGTCCCCAGACTTGCCTGCCTGCGGCCCATGGCATGGCTGTGCTGCAGGCCTGTACGGCCCACCTTCATCAACGAGACAGTCAAGACCCTCGCGAGGGGAGAAGCCTCGCGAGGCGGACGACGCAAGACCTCCTCAGGAGCGTCCTCACCAGGCTGCCTCGCGAGGAGCGGAGAAATCAAGGCAGGGCGAACCTCGCGAGGCTCTCGTGACGTGAGCCATGACGATCAAGATCAGGCGGGCGCCAGCACGCGCAGCGTCCTTGTTTCCTCTTTGGTGCTAAGGAGGCAAGCGCAGGCGCGGAGTACCGAGGCATCAGGCAAAGGTTTCCATATCGGTGCAACAAGACCAAGACCAGCGGGACGGCGGGATGGAGGTCACCATGGAGCCCAAGACGGCATCATCACGAGAGCCTTTTGCAGACGAAAACCGCTTTTGTCAGGATAAGCTGTACTAGCTATCCCCTATCAAATTGGCCATTGTTGGCTCCCTTCCCGCTCAATATTTGGGGAGAGGACCAGGGCCTATATAAGTAGAACTAGCCACCACAATAAGGGCATCTGATCGAGAGCCAACCCTTAGCCACACAACGAACACAAGAACACCCCAACCTCAGGAGGCTGTTCTTTCCCTTGTACTGTTCATCATCAGCCCAAGAGGCAATCCACCACCACCACACTGGAGTAGGGTATTACACCACAACGGTGGCCCGAACCAGTATAAATCTTGTGTCTTTGTGTTGCGAGTTCGTCGAGATCGTCCGCGAGATCTTAGCGAGCTAGGGCGTAGACCGGTAGGAAGGAAATCTCCGCGCGCACCCCAGTGTTCGAACCTTGAGGGTTTTGCCGAAACCCGTGATCCGACATTTGGCGCGCCAGGTAGGGGTGCGCCGGAGCCTCTTTCCCGCCGATCGACGCATCGACGCTCCGCGACCACGATGTCCGGCGACCCGAGGGCCGACTCCGACCGCTGGGCAGCCTGGCCATCCCGGGCGGTGCCATCTACCCATGAAGACCTCAACCCCGCGCTCCAGGCAGCCCGAGAGCCGCCTAACGCCGCAGGGCGCGGGCGGCATGGCGGGGCGTCGTCCACCCTCACTCCACGACAAGCGCGAGCCGCTGCAAGCCACGCCGCGGCAACGGCGCCGCACACACGGCGGGAGCAGGCGAACATGCGGGCCGCGCTCACGGTAGCGCGGGAGTTTCCGCGGTGCCGACTGATGGAGAGCGGCCGAGATGCACTGCTGGAATGCATCGCCGAGCTGCTGGATGCGGCGGCATGGGGAGCGCCGCCCTTCTGCTATCTGCTTCCTCCTCAAGCCACTGCTGGATCTCACGGCGGGCCTCGCCGCAACCACGCACCCTCAGGTGTGCCTGTGGGCTTCATCAACACCAGCACGACCGGCGGTGCAGGGGGCCCCGTCGCCTCCGTGCCGCCCGCGGCAAGCGTGGGCACAAGCGTCACCTTCCATGGTCCCAGTGAAATGTCGCGCCACCATCCTCAGGACGCCGCGCTGGGCCGGGCAACGTGGAGTGTGGGGCACTACGGCGAGGTGTTCGGGGTAACGGCCCCGGAAGCCTATGTGCCCCGCATGATGGACCAAGAGTACGCGCCCGAGGACGACCCAGGCTCGTTCCTCGGAGAAGATTGGGAAGAAGGGGCGCTAGAAGTTGAAGCCTTCCAGGAACCGATGGGGAGCCGCAACAACCGCGCCTGCAATGACAGCTACAGGGTACCGCTAATTTCTCAGGAGCAAGCTTACGCTAACCATGGGCTGCTAGTGAATAAGGTCACAGCCTCGACCGACGACCCCGACGCGGCAACACCCCTTCCGCTAGGGGAAGCACGCTGGGGGCTGCATGGAGGGATCCAGGAGCAAGGCCCCTCCCCACATCGTGCGAAGCCAGGCGACACCCGGAGGTAGGTCCACTGCCGGGGAGGCGCCGGCGAGCCTTCCCCCGGCAGAGGACCCGTGGTCGCCGAGGGCGCCGCTGGCGTCCCCTTTCCCCCCTTTTGCGCCGTCCTGGTTGCCTGTCGGTTCAAAGGTGCTCGAGGGTGGCGCAAGGCGGGGCCCTCGTCTGGCGATATGAAGCAAGGCCGGTACCTGTGAAGAAGGCCCAGTGCCTGTGAAGATCGCCGCCCGTGACACTCTCACGTAATAATGAGTGGGGCTGTAGACGCCCCGGAGTCTCAGGGGTGCCGGCCTCAGGCCCTGGGGCTCCCTCCCACGCCTAGTGGCAGCACTTAGCTCCGCGCTGGTGAGAAGACTTGAAGACAAGGAGATTAGACTAGGAGCCGGACGCGGCCATTTGCTTTGAATCCCTTTTGTGTAGCCTTGCCTTTTTGGATTTGGATTTGAGTTGAAGTTGGGTTTTCTTTGATACGCGCGGGGGGTGCCTTTTCTCGTTCGAGCGATTTATTGCCGTCCGGTTCTTGCTTAGCACACGATCATCGCCTCCCCCTTTTCTCGTTCGAGCGATTTATTGGCGCCGCTTCTCCAAAGAAAGAACACTGTCATGCAGACTCCGCATAGCACCGGTTGCAGCATTGAGCATATTTTTCGGTAGCATCGCCTACCCGCCACATGCACCCTCCTCGAGATATCCTTAGATGAAGGTGGTCCGTCCTGAGCACGGATCGTACTCGGTGCCGGTTGGCTCGCACTGGCGCCCTTGTTAGTCTTTCGTTTCCGTCCCTTCTTCTTGATCTGCTGTAATGGGATCGAGTTCTGCTCACAGACCGCCTTCTTGAGCGTGTTGGGGCTGATAATATTTGGCACCTCAGCTATCTGAGGCTCGGTGAAGGGGGCAGCTGGAGGCGTCTCCTGAGAACTGAACGCCAGACGACGCCTGTTGCAATTGGGTTTCTCCGCCGTACCAGCTAGATCGCGGTCGTCTTTTTGAGGGTTGGGTTCTTGAGAAGGAGGCCCGCAGAACTCGTCACCGTACCCATGCTCGGCAAACTACTTATCGACGTTGGTAAATGTACCGTCGTCGTTGTCGTCGTCGTCCGGATCCTGTGCCATATGCATGTTCGGATCCTGCGCCATAGGGATGTCCGGCAGGTCCGGTAGCGTTGCGGCGTTCTTGCCATGGCTTGGCGCTGGCACGACTGGCGGTCTTGTCTGTGGGGTGGTGTCCCCCGCCCCCAAACGAATCTGGCTCTTCGGCCAAAGCAGGGGCCAGCTTACACAGGTGCTGAGGGTCATCACATCATCTTCGTCGGCCCCAGCGGGTCGAATCGGAGGTAACAACTCGTCGCAGCCTGGCAGTACCCGAACCAGTTCAACCCTATAGAAGGTGGGTGGCATCGGATTACCGTGGAACACGCGGTTGCCCGGTTGAACGATTCTGCCCTTGGCGACATTGACCAACTCGCCGCCCACAAAGTGCAGAAGAGTGCAAGGAACATCGGTGGCGCCCTGCGAAAACATGTAGGGCGTCAGGGATGCCTAGTCAAAGGCAAGGAGATGAAGTCATCGGCCGAGAGGCTTAGTTACCGTGATGCCGTCGAGCTCGGCTAATGTCGAGGCACCGCCAACGGCGGGCGTGCGCGTGCAACTGACGGAGGGGCCGCTTGCTGGCGAGGTGCCGACCGGCGTACACCCAGGTGCATTAAGTTCCAATGCCCGTGCCGGCGCCGGAGACATGAATACCGCCTCCGCCGGAGACACCAATGGCGCCGCCTGCGCGTTGTGCGAGTTGCTGGCCGTGAAGCTGGGAACCGGGGGAGGCCCCTGTTGGCCGCCCGCAATCCACGTCGTCAACCCCTGAATCAAGGTAGGCACAATGGCGGTGAGCGTCGTTCCCAGTTGTTGTTGCACTTGCTCTTGGACAATCTCCAGAATCCGCGCCACTTGTGCCTTGAGTTCTTGAACCTCGCGCGACTGGCTTTCCGAGCTGGTCTTTTTCTCCTTTCGCCCACCAACGGTATAGTATGACGACCATTTTGTGGACAAGCCTTTGCCGGCCACACGACCAGCTGACGACGGCTTACTGAGCTTATCCTTGTTTTTCATTACGTTCAACGCCCTATTTAAAGGGGTGTCAAAAGGGGAGCTCTGAGATGACCCCGCGCTACTGCTTTCAGCCTCCTGCGGAAGGAATGTGAACCATTTAGAAATTTGTCTTCATTAACTAGAATGCAACCATATATGTAGCTAATTACGCGGGGGTGTATTCCTTACCAGAACTTTCTCAAGCGCCTTGGTCTTCGGATCCGTGGTAAGCTCCTTTGTTATCGGGTCCTCCTTGTACCGGGCCCTGACAAAGTTCCTGGTCTGCTTGTCAGGGAATTTCTCGAAGCGGGGCGGTAGGCCTTGCTCGGCACGCTCCGCGTCCTCCTTGTCCCATATAGGCTCCGCCACTCTATAACCGCCGGGACCGAGTTGGTGGACCCCTAAGTTCAACTGCCGCATTTCTTTCCCCCACTGACTTGATTCGGAGGTTGCGCTGCTCTCGCACTTGATCTTGAACTCCTTGTAGTCATCTTCGCTCATCAAAGGATATTTCACCTTGATCTTCTCATAACTATCACCTTTTTCAATCATTGCCTTCACCGTGCTTCTCCATGTAGACAGGGCCGTGCTCATCCTCGTGAGGGCGGCACTGTTCACTTTATTCCCTGAGAGGCGTGTGTTTGCAAACTCATTGGGGAACTTGTATCGTTCGTGCAGCTTCGTGAAGAGGAGGCAGCGCAAATTCCCTCGGTCCTTATGCCTTAGGTTCTCGGTGTTGATCGAGACGATGCTCCGGAGAATGCACCCGAGCTGAACCGAATACCCCTTGACTACATGTTTGGGCGCCGTTGGATGCCCGTCGGAGTTCACTTCAGTAAATTCCTCCTTGACGGTGCCGAGCACGTTCGGGCGCCGGTCCTTCCGTTGCCTCTTCGGTTGGCTGCCATCTGTGCGTGCGCCACCATCATCAGTGGTGGCATCCTCGGCGGCACCATCAGTGGTGTCATCCCCGACGCCACTAGGGGTTGTGTAGTCAGGATCGGTGTCTTCCGCGGCGTCCTCATAGCGGTGAGGTTCTTCCTCCATCTCCTGGGACAGCTCCCATAATTGCTTGCCGCCCGAACCGTCGGCCTCATCGTTGTGGGCCATGTTTCGCTCTAAATAGGAAAAAAGTTTGGTCAAAAAGTTGGTTATTGTCAAGGAACAAGATCTCTAAGTTGACCAAATAACCTAATTCTCGAGGAATGTCGCCAAAAAGATGGTTATTGTCAAGGAACAATTGAGAGATGTTTGTGATATTGCCTAGGTGTTTTGGGATGGAACCTGTTAGTGTGTTGTTGCTAGGTGTTGTGGGATGGAACCAGTAGCTTCCTTGCAACCCACAAAAGAGAAAGGAAAAGGGGTGAAAAGGGGGAGATGGTTAGCTTTCATGAGCAGGCAACATCTTCCTAACCCCCTTCTTCTTGTCTCCTCTCACTATCTCTCTCACACACATGGCAAGCAAGGGTGTCTGAGTGTGTGAAAAAATACTAAACTAATCCAACCACTAAAGCACTAGATCACTACTATTGGTTGATGTCAAGATACATGCTGATTAATTTTTGTTTCGGTTGAGAATCGGGCACCTTCTAGGTCAAGAAAATTGGGCATGACCTTTGCTAATTTTCTTGACCTAGGAGGGCCCCAATCTCAACCGAAATGGAAATTAATCAACATTTCAGGAGAAAGGGGTAACGAAGTGATGGGGCAAATGTGTCGGGCACCACAATGTGATCACAGAAACAAAGCAGCACCACTGGTGTTGGATTCACAGTGTAAATGATGGATGAAAAGGCCACAGACCATATGGTCCTCTGCTTTCATATGGACGAAATAAAAGTTCACATGAATGGCTACTTGACTGAATGGTGCCAGGTAAACAAACTCCCAAAGTCCACTAGCAGATCCAAGATCTAATTCTATTACACACAACATAGCAATTTAAGAGAATTAGAATAAGGATAGTAGGAAATGAAAAAGAATTATGCTCAAAGAACAATGGTAACAGCAAAATATTGAAACCTTTGGTAAGCATTATATTACAAAAAAAACAAGATATGTAGTACTACACAATATCCATAACCAGAAAACAAGACATGCATATTCTTAGGCAGAGTAAAGTAGTCCTGCATTCTTGGCAGTTGTCTGCTAGTGATGTGCCTCATCATCATATCATAAGTAAAATTCTTATTCTTATTCTTATTTACTCCTTGCATTTTCATTCTTCTTCTTACTGTCAAAATTCAGAGTAAATTCTAGCCTTATTTGTACTGCTTGTGCTTGTAGTAGTAAGATTCAGGAGTAGGAGATCACAAAAGTACACTCCACAGGTTACTCCAAGTTTCTGAATTTTTAGTAAATTTTCTGTAAGAAAAGAACTAAAAGAAAAGAAATCCTAGGGTTAAAAAATCTGGAGCAAGTCCTAGCAGAACCACAAAATGTTCATCTACTCCTAGGTTGTCCTGTTCATAATTCTAGTTCATGTCCTAGGATGTGCTATTCATAATTGTTAATCCAAACAACAGATACACAAGCACTGGATTTTACAAATGTCCAAATAGTGTCATATCTGAAATGTATGATTTTCAGTAGCAGAGATTCAGAGTCATTAGTTTTGAGTGTACATCGTGAAAAACCTAGAGGACGCCGGCGGGGAGAGAAACCTAGGGGGAAGGAGGGGAGGAGAGTGGAGGAATCACCTAGAGGACGCCGGCGTCGAGGAGGCTGCGGGCGGCGATCCGGAGGAAGGGGCCCGTGATGTCGTCGGCGTCCTTGGCCGCCTTCTTGACCTTTCGAGCAGAAGAAGGCACGGGTGGTGAGAGGAGGAGGAGGAGGAGACGCTAGGGGGATGGGGGAAAGGAGGGAGGGGACGTACTTGCTGGGGCGGGGGTGGAGTCCGGCGGGGGTCGGGGCGGCGGCGTCGAGGCAGCGCAAGACCACAGCAGCGGACGACGTGCAGGCGCGGCGGACGGGGGGGGCGGAGCAAGGGGCGGCGGCGTACGATTGGGGTCGAGGAGTGGGGGATCTGGCGAGCGAGGGAGGGAGGGAGGCGACAGTGCGAGGGGAACAAGTACGTCGATTCTAATGGCGCACCTCCCCCTGGTGCGCCATAAGTACGTCGATTCTGATGGCGCACCTCCCCCTGGTGCGCCATTAGAATTTTGTTTTACTTACTAGCCCGACTGGTCAGGTTATATTCCACCTAACCCTATCTCCATCAGAACACGCCCACTAGCCTGACTGGTCAGCATGCAGCACACACACTAGGAGGTCCTGGGTTCGATTCCCAGGCTCCCCAATTTTTGTTTTTATGCATTTAAAATGCTGTTTGATATTTATTTGTGTTTAAATATGTTCAAACTTGTTTAAATCATAACAGTAATATTTTTTTATAAAAACAGTAATTATTTTTTAAAAAATATCATGAAATTTGTTATTTGAAAATATAATCAAATTTTCTTTTTTTTTTGCAAATTTAGTTGCATTCATTTGTGACGGTGGAGCGGGCCGGGGAGGGTGCGGGGGAGAGGGTGCGGGGGGTCGTCGGCGACGGCCGGTGGAGCGGGGGAGGGTGCGGTGGGTCGTCGGCGGCGGTGGAGTGGGGGAGGGTGCGGGGGGTCGGCGGCGGCGGCCGGTGGAGCGGGGGAGATGGTGCCCATGAAATACAATCGAGAAATGAAGGCTACAATTTAAATACAATCGATCTTAGCTAGCTATCTGTTCACAATTTTCTTGCCCTTATTTTTCGTAAATGGAGTTCTTCTCTTGAACGGACGTCCTTTAGGTAGGGTGGTCCTGCTTCTTCTTGTGGTGTATGCTAATACTTCATCGTCGTCGTCATGTTCCATCTTCGGGTCGCCGTACTTGTCGAAGTCTTGCTCATTGGCGACTCCATCCATTCCGATGATCTTCCTTTTGCCTCTCCTCACGACAACACGACTGGGCTTTGATGGGTCGGTAATGAAGAAGCATTGGTCCACTTGGGAAGCCAGTACCCATGGCTCATTTTTCGCGGTGACGTTCGCGCCTGCGGTCTTGGATTTGGCTTCGGGTATAACCATGGTGGTGAAATACCGGTCTTCTTTTATGACGCTCTTGGCCCATCTGACACGGAACATCGGGACCTTCTCTCCAGCGTAGCTCAGCTCCCAGATCTCCTCGATCCTTCCGTAGTATCTATCCTTGTCGTTACCGGTGTAGGATTCCATCGTTATCCCGGAGTTCTGATAACCATCGCTCTTCATGTCCTTGTCCACGGTGTAGAATGTGTAGCCATTGATATCGTACGCATCATACGTCATCAGGTTGTGCTCGGCGCCCTGTGACAAGGCGAATATGAGTTGTTCTTCCGCGGAAGAATCCTCATGTAAAGGGTACGACAGAAGCTTCTGCTTGAACCAACGCGTGAAACATGAGTTGTGCTCTTTGATTATATCTCCGTCTGTCCTCTGTTGGCCTCGGTCATTGTACGTCTTCTCAATAAACGTTTTGTGCTCTACCACCCAAGGATCGACCACGTCTATGTGTTGTAGCGCGACTAGGTTTGCTCTTTCAAAGTCGGCGAGTCGACCATCGAAGTCGACATGCATTTCGCGGCGACCCTCACGGTGACCCCATCCAGCGAGCCTGCTGAGGTGCCTGTTGACGGGCAGACCAACGGGGTTCTCGATGCCTAGATAATTCGTGCAGTAGGAGATGCACTCTTCGGTCAGAAAGCCCCTGGCTATGCTTCCCTCTGGACGTGACATGTTGCGAACGTATCCTTTGATGACACCATTCATCCTTTCGAACGGCATCATGCTGTGCAGGAACGTCGGCCCGAGTTGGATGATATCCTCCACGATATGGACCAGCAGATGCACCATAACGTCGAAGAATGCGGGAGGGAAGTACATCTCAAGCTCGCATAGTATCACCACGATCTCTTCCTGTAGCCTTCTGAGTTGCCTCACGCCAACCGACTTCCGAGAGATGACGTCGAAAAAGTTGCATAGGCCAAATAGCGTTTCACGGACGTGCGCGTCCATGATCCCACGGATTGCAACTGGAAGTATCTGCGTCATCAGCACGTGACAGTCGTGAGACTTCATCCCGCTGAACTTCTGCTTCACTGAGTCTAGGTATCTGCTTATCTTCCCCGCGTAACCGTAAGGAAGTTTTACTCCTACGAGGCAGGTGAAAAACTGATCGATCTCCTCCTGACTTAGAGTGAAGCACGCGGGAGGGAAGTCATTTCCGGTCTTCTTGGCCTTTTTGCCTTTGCGACGACTTTCCGTGTCCTGCTTCGCCTCATCATCATCATCATCATTAGCGTGAAGCTCCTCCCTGATGCCCATTGATTTCAAGTCTGCCCTTGCTTTCGGCCCATCTTTGGTCCTCTCTGGCATGTTGAGCAGGGTACCAAGCAGACTCTCGCACACGTTCTTCGTGATATGCATGACATCAAGGCTGTGAGGCACACGGTGGATCTTCCAGTACGGCAAGTCCCAGAAAACAGACCTCGTTTTCCATACCTTCAGCAGTGGCTCTGGCGCCTTTCGCTTCTTTCCCGGCTCTGGCGCCTTTTGCTTCTTTCCCGGCAGTGGGCAATCTTTCCAATTTTTCAACAGCTCGTCTATTTCCTCGCCGCTCCTCGTACGCGGGCGTCTTCGGGGTTCGGTTTCACCATCGAACAGATCCTTGCGTTTCCTCCACGGGTCATCGTCGCGAAGCCACCTTCGATGTCCCATGAACACGGTTTTCGAAGACCCGGGATCTCTATCTAGCTGGCGATACGTTGTGTCATCCATGCACCTGACACATCCAGAAAATCCGTGGACCACCTGCCCCGCGAGATATCCGAAACCGAGATAGTCGTGCACCGTCGTGAGCAGTGCGGCTCTCATAGGGAAATATTCTTTCTCTGCGGCGTCCCACGTATTGGCTGGCGTTTTCCACAGCGTGTCTAGCTCCTCTTCCAGCAGCCCCAGATACAGATTGATGTCGTTCCCTGGTTGTTTCGGCCCTTCAATTAGCATACTCATGTGAATGTACTTCCTCTTCATGCACAACCAGGGGGGAAGGTTGTACATCCACACAAACACAGGCCAGGTGCTATGTGTGCTTCTCTGGCTGCCAAACGGATTGACTCCATCGGTGCTCGCGCCCAGCACGATGTTCCTTGGATCGTTCCCAAATTCTGGGTGTTCGAAGATCAACGCTTGCCACTGGCTCCCATCCTTAGGGTGACTCAGCATCTTGTCTTTTTTATTTATCTCCGGATCATTTGCGTCATCTTCTCGCTTCTTCTCCTCCCTATCCGCGTGCCAACGCAGGAGCTTTGCTACCTTAGGGTCCGCAAAATACCGCTGCAGACGAGGAGTGATCGGAAAGTACCACACCACTTTTCGAGGAGCTTTCTTCCTCTTCTTGTATCGAGTGACGCCGCACACCGGACATATGGTAGACTCCGTGTGCTCGTCCCGATAAATGATGCAATTGTTCATGCACACATGGTATTTCACGTGCGGTAAATCCAGAGGACACACGATTTTCTTTGCCTCCTCGAAACTGGTCGGGCACTTGTTCCCCTTGGGAAGACGTTCGTGCCAGAATGACATGTTCTCGTCGAAGCATGCGTCGGTCATTTTGTGCTTTACCTTCATCTCCAGAGCCATGAGCGTTACTTTCAGGCGGGTATCCTCGGGCCTGCATCCTTCATACAATGGAGTAACCGCGTCTATCTCCAGTTGATCCAGCTTGGCTTTCTCTCGGGCGGCAGCTCTTGCGTTATCCGTCTGCTTGAGAAGCAGCTCTTGAATATGAGGGTCCTGCACCCAGCCCATCGATGGTCCATCGTCGTCTGCTCCGCCGGCATCTTCATCTTCATGATCATGCCCTTCGTCTGCTCCCGCATCTTCCTCATCATCATGTCCGGCATCTTCTACATGATGACTGTGTACAGCATCACCGTCGTGATCATGTCCTGGAGATTCTTCGTCTTCTCGCCCGCCCGAGCCGCGGTGGTTGTCTTGCTGCCCATCCTCATTTCTTGCCCGACCCCCATGGACGACTTCATAGTCATCTTCATCACCTTGCCACCGATAGCCATCCATGAAACCACGCAAGAGCAGGTGGTCCCGCACCTGCCCGGAATCCGGGTCCGCAATAAGGCTCTTCAGCTTGCATCTTCGACACGGACATCTTATCTCCGTCTCGTTCTTTTCAAGCATCTCGGCCTTCGCGGATCTCAAAAACCTATTCACGATGCCTTCGGTCATCGTGCGGACCATGGTCACCTGCGGGGTAGAGCAAAACGATATTTTAGAACCAAGAAAAAATTTGGCATGACTTTCCCTAAAAATAGGACCAAAAAGAATGCATAGTGCCAAAATTCTCGCCGAAACGGAAATGAATCAACATTCCGGCAAAATATTGGCAACTATCGCATTTCAAATACCGGTACCTGCAAACACAAACATATATGCAACACCACAAACATATGCAACACCACAAACATACATAGATCTAGCTAGGACATAAAAAGTGCATGTGCACGTTGTTGGAGGGAGAACAACATAAAGATAGCTTCCCCCTTACTTACCTATCAAAAAAAGGGGCTTTAACCACGTAATTTGGATGAATTTATGGTGCAAATGAGGTGAGGAGGAGGAGGCAGCCGAGACAAGCTTGGAGGAGGGAGGAGAGAATGAAGTGGGGAAAGTGAGTGGGTAGGTGTGGCTGTCCAAAATATCTAGCTCGTCCCAGGTTACTAATGGCGCACCACCACATAATGCGCCATTAGTAACCCTGGTTACTAATGGCGCACCTGCTGGTGGTGCGCCATTAGTAGTTTTGCAAAAAAACACTAATGGCGCACGGGGGAGCAGTGCGCCATTACTAGCTTAAACTAGTAATGGCGCACTGCCCCAGGTGCGCCATTAGTAGTTTTGCAAAAAAGTAAAAAATAAAAAAATATTTTAGTGGCGCACTATGTTGCTGGTGCGCCATTACTAGTTACAACTAGTAATGGCGCACTATGTCCTGGTGCGCCATTAGTATGTCTGGCAAAATAAAAAAAATTGTTACTAATGGCGCACCGCGTGTCTGGTGCGCCATTAGTGTTTTTCACACTAATGGCACACCAGCACACGGTGCGCCACTGCTACATAGCAATGGCGCACCACATGTCTGGTGCGCCATTAGTGGCCATTCCATCTATAGCCCTTTTCCTAGTAGTGCCCGCTGCCTCAGTCGCCGCAAGCTTCAGCTTCAGGTCGTACCGACCTTCAAGATCCACGCGAACCTCGGCCACCCGGCAGTCGACCTCCTCCTGGACCCTGGCCTCGCGAGCCCCGACGGCATCTTCCGCTTGAGCAACTTGACGCTCCCTCGTCTCCAGTTTCTCGAGCTCGAGGCTGTGCTCCACGGCTTCTAGAGCCAGCGCCTCCTCGCGCTTCCGGACCTCCTCTTCCTCGGCAGGCGTCCCCCTCAGCGACGCAAGGGCGGCTCTGCGCACCTCAACTTGGCGCTCGAGGGACGTACTCCAGGCCTGGATCTCCCACGCGCGCTTCTCCGCAGCCTTGCAGCGGCGGTCAGCCTCGCGAGCCTCCTCCAAGGCTCGGGAGCAAGCCTCGTGGGAAACCTTGAGGGACACCTCGGCCTTCGCGTTGTCAAGATCACGCTGGTAGCGGCCAAGGTTGATAGCCACCCTCAGCTTACGCCGTTCCTCCACCAGCCGAAGACCCTCAGCCTCAAGGCGCGAGTCGACACCCGCGAGTTCTTCACCAAGTCGGCTCATCGCGCCCATCGCCTCCTGGAAGAGCTCATGACGAACGACGCTCCGCCCGCGCTCGAACTCCAACGCACGCCCTACCTCGTCCTCCGCCATGGGGGTTGCAGACGGGACGTGAAGTGGTACACCCCCTCTCGGCAGGGGGCTAGGGGTTGGCGCCGCTCCAGACGCCGGCCTGACCTCACGAGGGGCCCCGGTCGGTCGGGGCCCGCTGCTTGAGGAGGGGCCGAAGACCGGAGCCAACCAGCCGCTGTCCATAACCAGAGGAGGAGTCTGGGGAACACCCGCCAAGCTCCAAGTTAGACCGTGAAGGAAGGACAACGGGGCCGCAGGTTCAAGGCCCCATGGAGGCGAGCGCACCCCCTCGGCCGGCCTAGCTCCGGGCGCGGCATCCAGGCTCGGGGTGCTCAAAGCCCGCGGGGGTGCCGAGGAAGGCGGGGATTGCTTCTCGGATGGCTCAACGGCCCCGGCAGAAGGGGTCCTGAAGAGCCAGCGTCAGGAAGGAAAGCAACAATCAAGAAATCACAAGATGCAGTACTTACTCATCAACGGAGATGTACTTTCATCGCTTCAACGACCTGAAGATACTGCTGCCGCTCGGAGACCCTTTTCTCTTGCGGAGCTCCTCGAAGTCCACACAAAGCCGACTGAAGCGCTGAACATGGCGGCCGGTACGGGGTGCGGCCGAAGAAGCGCTCGAGAGGACAACTTCAAGGGTGCCTGGTTGCGGAGAACAGTCGGGCGCCGTCTCATCGCGACCTCCCGAGGCCTCCAGAGTTTTGACCTCCGTAGCCGCGTGTTGCTTCATCTCGTCGACCAACATCCCAGAATCACGGTTTCCTGAGGACGACGCTTCAGGAGCCCCAGGTGGAGTCCACACATCAGCGCCCGTGCCGCCAGCCTCCGGCGGCGCTCGTCCCCCTGCGCCCTGATACGTCTCCACCGTTTCTAGAATTTTCGATTGCTCCATGCTATATTATCTTCTGTTTTGGACATTATTGGGCTTTATTATTCACTTTTATTTTTTTTTGGACTGACCTATTAACCGGAGGCCCATCCCAGAATTGTTTTTTTTGCCTATTTCAGAGTTTCGCAGGAAAAGAATATCAAACGGAGTCCAAACGGAATGAAACCTTCAGGAGCGTGATTTTTGGAACGAACATGATCCAGGAGACTTGGCCCTACGTAAGAGAAGCTTCCAGGAGGCTACGAGGTAGGAGGGCGCGCCTACCCCCCCCCCAGGGCGCGCCCTCCACCCTCATGGGCCCCCTGTTGCTCCACCGACGTACTTCTTCCTCCTATATATACCTACATACCCCCAAACGATCAGATACGGAGCCAAAAACCTAATTCCACCGCCGCAACCTTCTGTACCCACGAGATCCCATCTTGGGGCCTGTTCCGGAGCTCCGCCGGAGGGGGCATCCATCATGTAGGGCTTCTACATCAACACCATAGCCTCTCCGATGAAGTGTGAGTAGTTTACCTCAGACCTTCGGGTCCATAGTTATTAGCTAGATGGCTTCTTCTCTCTTTTTGGATCTCAATACAATGTTCTCCCCCTCTCTCGTGGAGATCTATTCGATGTAATCTTGTTTTTGCGGTGTGTTTGTTGAGACCGATGAATTGTGGGTTTATAATCAAGTTTATCTATGAACAATATTTGAATCTTCTCTGAATTCTTTTATGTATGATTGGTTATCTTTGCAAGTCTCTTCGAATTATCAGTTTGGTTTGGCCTACTAGATTGATCTTTCTTGCAATGGGAGAAGTGCTTTGCTTTGGGTTCAATCTTGCAGTGTCTTTTCCCAGTGACAGTAGGGGCAGCAAGGCACGTATTGTATTGTTGCCATCGAGGATAACAAGATGGGTTTTTTTATCATATTGCATGAATTTATCCCTCTACATCATGTCATCTTGCTTAAGGCGTTACTCTGTTCTTATGAACTTAATACTCTAGATGCATGCTGGATAGCGGTCGATGTGTGGAGTAATAGTAGTAGATGCAGGCAGTAGTCGGTCTACTTGTCTCGGACGTGATGCCTATATACATGATCATACCTAGATATTCTCATAACTATGCTCAATTCTGTCAATTGCTCAACAGTAATTCGTTCACCCACTGTAAAATACTTATGCTCTTGAGAGAAGCCACTAGTGAAACCTATGGCCCCCGGGTCTATCGTCATCATATTAATCTTCCAACACTTAGTTATTTCCATTGCTTTTTACTTTGCTTTTATTTTACTTTGCATCTTTATCATAAAAATACCAAAATATTATCCTATCATATCTATCAGATCTCACTCTCGCAAGTGATCGTGAAGGGATTGACAACCCCTTATCGCGTTGGTTGCGAGGATTTATTTGTTTTCTGTAGGTACGAGGGACTCGCGCATAGCCTCCTACTAGATTGATACCTTGGTTCTCAAAAACTGAGGGAAATACTTACGCTACTTTGCTGCATCATCCTTCCTCTTCAAGGGAAAACCAACACAGTGCTCAAGAGGTAGCAAGAAGGATTTCTGGTGCCGTTGTCGGGGAGGTCTACGCAAAAGTCAACATACCAAGTACCCATCACAATCCCTTATCTCCCACATTACATTATTTGCCATTTTCCTCTCGTTTTCCTCTCCCCTAGTTCACCCTTGCCGTTTTATTCGCCCTTTTTCCGTTCGCCTTGATGTCTTTCTTGGCTCGTTTTCTCGCTTGGCTGAAATAGTTGAGTATTTATTCCTAAACAGAGAAGCTAAGATCTATGGATCCTCATACGCATGCTAATCTTTTTAAGAGATCCAATTATGATGAACCAATTGCTAGTGAGTTTTGTGCACTAGATTATCTTTATGAAGTTTTGCTTAAAATTTGTGAATCTGAATATTGTGATGAAGAAATTTATGAAGAGATTCACGATAGTTCCTTGAATAAAAAGCATGATTACAATAATTTTATTATAAATACTCTTGATGTCAATTGTGCTAATATTATGCAAAACCCTAAGCTTGGGGATGCTAGTTTTGCTATGTCTACTACTTGTTGCAATGATCATGATTGGGGTGATTCTTCTTACGATCTTGAAATTTTATTTAAGCCCCATGATGAATATTAGACTGATAGTAATGTTTGAAATAATATTGAAAGTGGGTTCGGAAGAGTGTCAACTTTAGATCCCACATATTTGGATAATATTCAATCTTATGATTTTTTTTATAAAAGTGGGCTTGGAGAAATCATGACTTTAGTTAAGGATAATCCCACTATTTTGGAAGAGTGTCAACTTCGCATGCATGTGGATCGTGTTGAGAATATGTTATATGATAGCTATATTGTTGCATTTTCTTATGATCCTACATGTAATTATTATGAGAAAGAAAAATGTGGTTATAGAAATTTTCATGTTACTAAATTACCTCTCGTTATGTTGAGATTGCTATTGTTCCTTTCCGCTTCCTTGCTTATGCTAGTTTTTGCTTGCTATGATAATTTGTTTTTCTATAAGATGCCTATGCATAGGAAGTATTTTAGACTTATATGTGTTTGTCACGTGTTTTATGATGCTCTCTTTGTGCTTCAATTCTTGTCTTTCATGTGAGCATCATTAAAATTATCAATGCCTAGCTAAAAGGCTTTAAAGAAAAGCGCTTGTTGGGAGACAACCCAATATTTTTCCTTTATTTTATTCAATAAATCTTTGATCTAGCCTCTGGTTAGATGTGTTTTTATGTTTTAATTAGTGTTTGTGCCAAGTTAAACCTATAGGATCTTCTTGGATGATAGTTATTTGATCTTGCAGAAATTTCCAGAAACTTTCTGTTCACGAAAACAATTGTTAAAAATCACCAGAACGTGATAAAATACTGATTCCAATTTCTGCTGATCAATACACAAATTTCCTACGTCTTCCTATTTTGGATGATTTTTTGGAGTTCCAGAAGTTTGCGTTAGTTACAGATTACTACAGACTGTTCTGTTTTTGACAGATTCTGTTTTTCGTGTGTTGTTTGCTTATTTTGATGAATCTATGGCTAGTAAAATAGTTTATAAAGCATAGAGAAGTTGGAATACAGTTGGTTTAACACCAATATAAATAAAGAATGAGTTCATTACAGTACCTTGAAGTGGTCTTTTGTTTTCTTTCGCTAACGTAGCTCACGAGATTTCTGTTGAGTTTTGTGTTGTGAAGTTTTCAAGTTTTGGGTGAAAGATTTTGATGGATTATGGAACAAGGAGTGGCAAGAGCCGAAGCTTGGGGATGCCCATGGCACCCCCAAGATAATCTAAAGACACCAAAAAGCCAAAGCTTGGGGATGCCCCGGAAGGCATCCCCTCTTTCGTCTACTTCCATCGGTAACTTTACTTGGAGCTATATTTTTATTCACCACATGATATGTGTTTTGCTTGGAGCGTCTTGTATGATTTGAGTATTTTCTTTTTAGTTTACCACAATCATCCTTGCTGTACACACCTTTTGAGAGAGCCATACATGATTTGGAAATTATTAGAATACTCTATGTGCTTCACTTATATCTTTTGAGTAATATAGTTTGTCTCTAGTACTTCACTTATATCTTTTAGAGCACGGTGGTGGATTTCTTTTATAGAAACTATTGATCTCTCATGCTTCACTTAGATTATTTTGAGAGTCTTAAATAGCATGGTAATTTTCATAAATAATCCTAATATGCTAGGTATTCAAGAATAGTAAAAACTTTCTTATGAGTGTGTTGAATACTAAGAGAAGTTTGACGCTTGATGATTGTTTTGAGATATGGAGGTAATAATATCAAAGTCGTGCGAGTTGAGTAGTTGTGAATTTGAGAAATGCTTGTGTTAAAGTTTGCAAGTCCCGTAGCATGCACGTATGGTAAACGTTATGTAACAAATTTGAAACATGAGGTGTTCTTTGATTGTCCTCCTTATGAGTGGCGGTCGGGGACGAGCGATGGTCTTTTCCTACAAATCTATCCCCCTAGGAGCACGCGCGTAGTGGTTGGTTTTTGATGACTTGTAGATTTTTTCAATAAGTATGTGAGTTCTTTACGACTAATGTTGAGTCCATGGATTATACGCACTCTCGCCCTTCCATCATTGCTAGCCTCTTCGGTACCGTGCATTGCCCTTTCTCACATTGAGAGTTGGTGCAAACTTCGCCGGTGCATCCAAACCCCGTGATATGATACGCTCTTTCACACATAAACCTCCTTATATCTTCCTCAAAACAGCCACCATACCTACCTATTATGGCATTTCCATAGCCATTCCGAGATATATTGCCATGCAACTTTCCACCATTCCGTTTATCATGACACATTCATCATTGTCATATTGCTTAGCATGATCATGTAGTTGACATAGTATTTGTGGCAAAGCCACCATTCATAATTCTTTCATACATGTCACTCTTGATTCATTGCATATCCTGGTACACCGCCGGAGGCATTCATATAGAGTCATACTTTGTTCTAGTATCGAGTTGTAATCATTGAGTTGTAAATAAATAGAAGTGTGATGATCATCATTTTCTAGAGCATTGTCCCAAGTGAGGAATAAAAAAAAGAGAGAAAGGCCATAAAAAAAGAGAAGGCCCAAAAAAATGAGAGAAAAAGAGAGAAGGGACAATGCTACTATCCTTTGCCACACTTGTGCTTCAAAGTAGCACCATAATCTTCATGATAGAGAGTCTCTTGTTTTATCACTTTCATATACTAGTGGGAATTTTTCATTATAGAACTTGGCTTGTATATTCCAACAATCGGCCTCCTCAAGTGCCCTAGGTCTTCGTGAGCAAGCAAGTTGGATGCACAACCACTTAGTTTCTTTTGTTGAGCTTTCATACATTTATAGCTCTAGTGCATCCGTTGCATGGCAATCCCTAATCCTTGCATCAACATCAATCGATGGGCATCTCCATAGCTCATTGATTAGCCTCGTTGATGTGAGAACTTCTCCTTTTTGTCTTCTCCACATAACCCCCATCATCATATTCTATTCCACCCATAGTGCTATGTCCATGGCTCGCGCTCATATATTGCGTGAAAGTTTATAGGTTTGAGATTACTAAAGTATGAAACAATTCCTTGGCTTGTCATCGGGGTTGTGCATGATGAGAGCATTCTTGTGTGACGAAAATGGAGCATGACTAAACTATATGATTTTGTAGGGATGAACTTTCTTGGGCCATGTTATCTTGAGAGGACATAATTGCTTAGTTAGTATGCTTGAAGTATTATTATTTTTATGTCAATATGAACTTTTATCTTGAATCTTTCGGATCTGAATATTCATACCACAATTAAGAAGAATTACATTGAAATTATGCCAAGTAGCATTCCACATAAAAAATTATCTTTTTATCATTTACCTACTCGAGGACGAGGAGGAATTAAGCTTGGGGATGCTTGATACGTCTACAACGTATCTATAATTTTTGATTGCTCCATGCTATATTATCTTCTGTTTTGGACATTATTGGGCTTTATTATTCACTTTTATATTATTTTTGGGACTAACCTATTAATCGGAGGCCCAGCCCAGAATTGCTGTTTTTTGCCTATTTCAGAGTTTCGCAGAAAAAGAATATCAAACGGAGTCCAAACGGAATGAAACCTTCGGGAGCGTGATTTTTCGAACGAACATGATCTAGGAGACTTGGACCCTACATAAGAGAAGCTTCCAGGAGGCCACGAGGTAGGGGGCGCGCCTAACCCCCCAGGGCGCGCCCTCCACCCTCGTGGGCCCCCTGTTGCTCCACTGACGTACTTCTTCCTCCTATATATACCTACGTACCCCCAAACGATCAGATACGGAACCAAAAACCTAATTCCACGGCCGCAACCTTCTATACCCACGAGATCCCATCTTGGGGCCTGTTCCGGAGCTTCGCCGGAGGGGGCATCCATCACGGAGGGCTTCTACATCAACACCATAGCCTTCGGGTCCATAGTTATTAGCTAGATGCCTTCTTCTCTCTTTTTGGATCTCAATACAATGTTCTCCCTCTCTCTCGTGGAGATCTATTCGATGTAATCTTCTTTTTGCGGTGTGTTTGTTGAGACCGATGAATTGTGGGTTTATGATCAAGTTTATCTATGAACAATATTTGAATCTTCTCTGAATTCTTTTATGTATGATTGGTTATCTTTGCAAGTCCCTTCGAATGATCAGTTTGGTTTGGCCTACTAGATTGATCTTTCTTGCAATGGGAGAAGTGCTTAGCTTTGGGTTCAATCTTGCGGTGTCCTTTCCCAGTGACAGTAGGGGCAGCAAGGCACGTATTGTATTGTTGCCATCGAGGATAACAAGATGTTTTTTTTATCATATTGCATGAATTTATCCCTCTACATCATGTCATCTTACTTAAGGCGTTACTCTGTTTTCATGAACTTAATACTCTAGATGCATGCTGGATAGCGGTCGATGAGTGGAGTAATAGTAGTAGATGCAGGCAGGTGTCGGTCTACTTGTCTCGGACGTGATGCCTATATACATGATCATACCTAGATATTCTCATAACTATGCTCAATTCTGTCAATTGCTCAACAGTAATTCGTTCACCCACCGTAAAATACTTATGCTCTTGAGAGAAGCCACTAGTGAAACCTATGGCCCCCGGGTCTATCGTCATCATATTAATCTCCCAACACTTAGTTATTTCCATTTCTTTTTACTTTGCTTTTATTTTACTTTGCATCTTTATCATAAAAATACTAAAAATATTATCCTATCATATCTATCAGATCTCACTCCCGGGTCTATCGTCATCATATTAATCTCCCAACCCCTTATCGCATTGGTTGCGAGGATTTATTTGTTTTGTGTAGGTACGAGGGACTCGCGCGTAGCCTCCTACTGGATTGATACCTTGGTTCTCAAAAACTGAGGGAAATACTTACGCTACTTTGTTGCATCACCCTTTTCTCTTCAAGGGAAAACCAACACAATGCTCAAGAGGTAGCACGCCCGCGTTTGGGACGAGCTCGGCACCGGCGACGAAGAGGGGGACCACGTTGACAGGGTTCTCGCGGGACCCCACCAGGCCGTCCGGGCGCAGTCCCCACTCATCGAAGGAAGGCATGCCCCCAACAAAGTCAGCCTTGTTCTTGCAGCGATACAGCAGACAGCTTTTCTCAAGCATGTCGTCCAGCGAGGGAACACCCGTCAAGACCTCGATTATCGTTTGCTGCGTCTTAAGAGGGAGCCCGGACTCCTGGAACCTCATATGGTCCTGACTGCTGAGTAAGGCCCACATCGGGCGAGAATGGCGTTGGTGCGGAGCGACTCGGCGCCCGACGAACTCCCTCACCACCATGGGCGCGGTCACGCCGCGGTCCTTCAGCCTCCTCAGCCTGAGCCAGATGGGGACAAGACGGGGGCTCGCGAGCCTCACGTGGCCCCAACCGGAGTTGGGAACAGCAGGCGCTGAAGGGGAATGGAGCAGGGGGCTGAGCACACCGGCCTCGACGAACACCCACCGTCTCCGAAACTCGCTCATGGATGGAGGAAGCTCGAAGTCGATCCCCGCGCCCGCCGTCGCGGCCACGGCCTGGAAACTCACGCACCCGGAGCTTTGCTGACAGTCAATCAGATGCAACGAGAAGAAATGGCGAAGGAGGGCCACAGAAGGAGCGATACCCACCATGGCTTCACACACAAAGGCAAAGGCGGCAAGGAGAGTCACGGATTGAGGGTTGAGATGCATCATGTGGATCTGATAGTGCTCAAGCACCGCGTTGAAGAAGGCGGAGAAAGGAGGAATCAGGCCAGCCCAAAGGGCATCAATGAAGATCGGGACCTCAGTGACTGTCCGGGCAATGCGAGCGCGGGACGCAGGCCAAGCCACCGTCTCCCCCCACTCGTTGAAGCTGGAAGCGAGCATTGGACGCACCTTGTCCATGGCCTCGTCGTTGAGCACCAAGGATCGACCGACTGAAGGCTCGGCGGCCGGAGGTGCACCTGGCGAAGACAGGGGCTTCTTCCCCTTGTCTGCTTGTTTCGGCGCCATGGCAATGGAGTGGGCAGGAGGCAGGTCAGATTGGAGAGGGGAAGCAGATTCTCGAGAAAGCAGAGAGATTGGGGAAGCGAGGTGTGGGCGACGGAGAATAACTGTGTAGGTTGCGGGGTCCGTGTAGCCAGGCGGATTCTAAGGCAGCGTGGGGAAGCAGAGACGCCCACGTCCAATCAACCGCCATGCGTCGACCAAGGCCGCGGGCTTTTGGGGCCCGCGGTGCTTCGCGCTTGACCTTTGGCTTCGCCGCAAAGCCAAGCCCGAGCGCACCTTGGCCCCGGGGGCTACTGTCGGCGTTCTGGGAATGGGGGTCCCCAGACTTGCCTGCCTGCGGCCCACGGCGTGGCTGTGCTGCAGGCCTGTAGGGCCCACCTTCATCAATGAGACAGTCAAGACCCTCGCGAGGCGGACGACGCAAGACCTCCTCAGGAGCGGCCTCACCAGGCTGCCTTGCGAGGAGCGAAGAAATCAAGGCAGGGCGAACCTCGCGAGGCTCTCGTGACGTGAGCCACGACGATCAAGATCAGGCGGGCGCCAGCACGCGCAGCGTCCTTGTTTCCTCTTTGGTGCTAAGGAGGCAAGCGCAGGCGCGGAGTACCGAGGCATCAGGCAAAGGTTTCCATATCGGTGTAGCGAGACCAAGACCAGCGGGACGGCGGGACGGAGGTCACCATGGAGCCCAAGACGACGTCATCACCAGAGCCTTTTGCACGCGAAGACCGCTTTTGTCAGGATAAGCTGTACTAGCTGTCCCCTTTCAAATTGGCCGTTGTTGGCTCCCTTCCCGCTCAATATTTGGAGAGAGGACCAGGGCCTGTATAAGTAGAACTAGCCACCATAATAGGGGCATCTGATCGAGAGCCAACCCTTAGCCACACACCGAACACAAGAACACCCCAACCTCAGGAGGCCGTTCTTCCCCTTGTACTCTTCATCATCAGCCCAAGAGGCAATCCACCACCACCACACTGGAGTAGGGTATTACACCACAACGGTGGCCCGAACCAGTATAAATCTTGTGTCTCTGTGTTGCGACTTTGTCGGGTTCGTCCACGAGATCTTAGCGAGCTAGGGCGTAGATCGATAGGAAGGAAATCTCCGCGCGCACCCCAGTGTTCGAACCTCGAGGGTTTTTGCCGGAACCCGTGATCCGACAGTAACTTACTGAAACTTAACAAAAAGAAATTCTAAAACACAATTGGACACGTAAAAAAGACTGAAACTTCAAATGCTTATAAATAAGGAGTCTAGTTAATACAATTTTGTTGCTTTCATCCATAAATGAAAGAAGGAGACTGTGTTGCTTTAAATACATCCATCAACCATCATCTATCGGATAGTTAAGTAGCGTTGATTTTCACCAATATTCAGTTGGTGAAGGCACTTGTGTGTTGCACTGATGCACCCTCTCCCTCAGCCCTTGTTCTTTAATAATCGGCACTTCTACTACTATAGAGTTCATAAGAAGAAGAAAAGTGGTCTACGTTGCTAGTTGTGCAATGTTTAACATGTTGAGACCACAAGAATAGATGGGAATAGGAGGTAGCAGGAAACCTGATTTGTGGCCAACAAGAAGATTTTTGGATCCGATCATAGAACATTGTTGCAACAGTCATCAAGAAAGGAGACACAGGTAGAGGTACAGTGAAGTGTGTCTGTAGCGAACTGCTACATATGATGTTGGTGCTATTGACCCTCAGGAGCATCCTCCCTGGTGTGTCGCCAACTCTGGTCGCTACTTTAAGGATGTTTGAGTATGCCCCGTTTATCTGGTAATTCTGGGATCTTCTGGTTAAAGCACATGACACAGGCAATACAAAGTTGATAATTGTATTTCTATCGTCTATAAAAAATTGTTCTGGATTGGATGGCATTATGTTATTTTGAGTTTGGGTTGGCGGGTATAAACATTTTTCATGGGAAAACAATTCAATGATTCTGATTTTGCCGGGTTTTTTTGGGGTGAGTGTCTTAACTTTCTATATGATCAGTTGTGTGTGTCACTAATAAAAATCATCCCCAAGGTGTTAACAGACAGACAACAAACGGAGCTTATTGATGTTATGCAATCCAGACTTATTAAGGGGTGTTTGATTGTGGGATATTTTTATCCATGCCTCAGAGATTTTACAATTAGCTGTCAAGAGGAAAGAGAGTGGTTTTTCAGCTCCTGGGTGACTAGGCACCCTCTATGAGCAGTAAAATCAAAACAGCTAGAAAACAATTCAAAAAAATCTGAAACTTTGCAACATCAAAGATTATCAAACATTGTAGGCGCTTGCAAGTTTTCATGCCAAAAAACCATTCGAGGAGCTCTACACACGAATGATTTTAGCGCCTGAAGTTTTCAACATTTTTATTACTGAAATCTGAAACTCATTCGTACACCTTTCTCTACATGATATTTTGGCATGAAAACTTGCAAGAGCCTACAAAGTTTGATCAACTTTGATGTTGTAAAGTTTCAGATTTTTTGTTTTACTGTTCATAGAGGGTGCCTAGGCACCCGGGAGTTGTCACACCTTTCTCCAAGAGGAAATTGTCGATGATTGTTTTAAACTTGGATTTCCGAAAAGCCTTTGATACATTTTTGTGGGACAAACTGCTTGAAATCTTCGGTCATTGAAATTTTCCCGATGACTGGATTAAACGGATCGAAACCATGCTTCGATCTGGCCAGACTCAAGTTCTTATCAATGGCACCCCTGGGGAAGCCATTTCTTTTGAGTTGGGAGTTCAGCAGGGTGATTCTCATTCCCCGTGTCATTTCATTTTGGCTGGCGACGTCTTGCGGTGTATGTGTGCCAGAGAGCTCAACAATGGCTAACTAATTCACCCATTGGAAAGACACGGCCCGTTCCCGATGCTATATGCAGATGGCACGCTGCTACTTCATGGCCACCATTGACCAAGCCCATATGATCAAGCACATCTTAACAGGCTTCTCGGAACCGAAAATTAATCATTACAAAAGACGTTCGTTCCAATCAATATTGAAAACACGACGGCGGGTGAGATCGTCGACATTTTGGGTTTCCCTCTAAGCTCTCTTCCATGCACCTATCTCGGAGTTCCGTTCTCCACTAACAAAATTCCACAACATTTGCTCCGACCCGTCATCCAAAATATTAACAGGGTATTACTAGGATGGATGACGAACCTCCTCTCTTGTGGTGTCCGGCTACAGATGGTTAATGCCGTTTTACCAGTGACCCCTAAATATTTCACGTCCTGCAAGATGCTGTCTGAAGAGAGTATTGAAAAAATTGACAAGCTGTGTCGGTCAGTCCCCTGCAAAAATTCTAATGGGAGCCATTGCCTTGTGGCATGCGATTATGTGATCTTACCCATCGAGAGTGGCGGTTTGGGCGTCCGCAATCTAGGGGCACACAACTCTGCAATGTTGTGCAAGCTGATGAACCTCCTTTTGCAGGGCAGCAACATTCCTTGTTGGAATTGGCTTCAAGCTTCACGCGACCGCCCTTTCAACCCTGCTAAGCATAAACTGGATATTGTTGCTTGGGAGGACTCTCAAGTTGGTGATTCTGATGGTCATGGATAACACGCATTGTGCACGAGTTGACAGCTCTAACATACCATTCTGCCTCGACCGTTTGTGTTCTGCTGATCTGTTCTTATCATTCGCCATAGACAAATGCAGGTCATTGAAATCTCGGGTTGCTAACAAATCCTGGACCGTTATTAAGCTTAAGCTAGTACTTTGAAACAATGGATGGTTGTGTGCATCTTGCGATTATACATACATACTCCCCTCAACCTATTTTTAATATGTTCTTGTATAGGCTTCATGCGTAACTTTGAAACAATGGATGGTTGTGTGCATCTTGCGATTATACATACATACTCCCCTCAACCTATTTTTAATATGTTCTTGTATAGGCTTCATGCGTACATACTCGCATTGTCCCTCCTTTTGTCCCCACCCTCCCTTTTCTTTCGTTTAATGTTGGCAATTGATGCAGTTGGATGAGGGGTTTCATGTCCTGGGGCGAAAGTAGAGAGAGAAAGTCTATGTTTCAGAGAGAGAGAAGGGCGAGAGAAGTGGATTCCTTCCTTGTTCCTCATCCCTAGAGAGAGAATTCCATGATCCTCCCTTTGAGTGCTCCAGTACTATGCCCCTGGTTTCCTCTCTCTCTCTCTCTCTCTCTCTCCCTCTCCCTCTCTCTCTCTCTCTGCATCCCTCGCCCTGTTTCTCTCCGTGTTTGCTTCACCCGCACTTCAGAATGATGTGGTCTTTCAAAAAACTTCAGAATGATGTGTTCCTGTATTGTACAGTACACCTGATCTTTTCCGATATGGTTTCTTTGCCTGGTCTTCAATGTGGCCACATGAGAATGCGGTTGTTTCTTGATGATTATTGTTGCCACAGTTGTGGTCTTCTGTTCTTCTTTTTTACTGCGGCAGTTGTGATGTCCTCTTATTTTTTACCCAAGATTTCATGTCTCCACCTTCTGTTCTTGCGATGCAAAGGCCATGCATCTTGCAATTCCACAAAAAGAAAAATGTATTTGCAAGAAATGCAAAACTAGTTAAGTAACAATAAAAGGGTGACTGAAACTTAACATAAGTAACTGAAATCACAAAGGTGACTGAAACTTAAGAAAAAAATATACCAAAACTCTATTGGACACGTAAAAAAGACCAAAATTTCAAATGCTTAAAAATAAGGAGAGTTAGTTAATACAATTCTGCTACTTTCATCCATAAATAAAAGAAGAAGAGACCGGGTTGCTTTAAATTCGTCCATCAACCATCATCTACCGGATAGTTAACTAGTGTTGATTTTCTCCAATATTCAGCCGGTGAAGGCACTTGTGTTGCACTTATACACCCTCGCGCTCACCCCTCAGTTGATAAATAATCGGCACTGGTAGTGCTACAGAGTTCATAAGATTAAGGAAAGTGTTCTACGTTGTTAGTTGTGCAAGCATGGGGAAGACATCCATGGAAGTTGATGCAATGTTTGACATGTTGAGACCACAAGAATACATGGGAATGGGAGGTAGCAGGAAACTCAATTTGTGGTCAACAAGAATATTGCCAGGTGCTATCAGAGAGCTATGTACCAGAACTCAACGAACTCGGGCTGCAATGCAGGAGACATAGGTGGATGAACTATGAAGTGTGACTTGAAGGTTTTCTCCTACTGCTTCGTCTGTTGGAGGTTCTATTGACCCTCATGAGAGTCCTGCGTGGGGTGCCACTTACTCTGGTCGCTACTTTGAGGATGTTTGAGTATGCCCCAGTTTTCTCGCAGGTTTGCGATCTTTTGCTTAAAAACTGGCGACAGACAATACAAAGTTGATAGTTGTATTTCCATCATCTATCAGATTAGTTCTTGATTGGATAGTGGAATCTCAGAATGCTTATATAAATAAAGTAATTATGTTCGGCAAATTTGAGGTGCCCACAAATAAAAATCAAATCACAAGGGTTACAAATCTAATTAAGACGACTAATGGCTAAACCAGTATTGCACGCAATCAAATCAGATCATATGTATGATGTATGCATTTTCTAGTGTCATGTCGCACACCTCATCCTCACAACTTTTATAATCATCTCCTAGTGCATTCGAGCATAATTTGTTTCAAACCTCTATCAAAAATGTGTATGAAAACTCCATACTCCGATAGATTATCATCAGTCTGGTCCTCCACGGTGGATCTGGATCTCTCCATCTAGTGACTGCTATTCTTCTTTCCCATTTCCCTTTTCACATTTCAACCTCTCGATTACTACTCCACGTATGGCTCACATCATAGTCAAGACCATGCGGCTTCATCCATCTACATGTCCTAGCCTATGTTCAGTGCCTACTGCCATCCATGAAGCATGCCCAACCAAGGGCCATCAACAGTAACACCTTCCTTGAGTTAAGACAGGTGGGCATTGGTTGTTGTGCTACATCAAGATATGTTATATTCACAAGCACATTTGGTTTAAAGTTTTTAACTTAGAAATCTCCTTTTTCTACATCCCTCCTCCCTCCAGTTCACAACATTTGAACCCTATATTTGATCCTCTACTAAGTAAGGGTTTTTCTGTCTTTAACATGTGTTTGGTTTCCTTCTCTACTCTCATTCCACGCTCTTTCTCAACAGGATAGCACACAAATTTTTTAATTATATACCTCATGGCATCCAAAACCTTGATTGATTGCCTATTTTTAGTATCCATCGATCAAAAAATAGTAGTTTAGTCATTGACTATCATTAGGGAAATGAATACTAACAAAATCTTGTAGAGCTTTCCAGACATATGTACCGCATTTTCTTTTCTTGCTGAAATAAAGAATTATGTTTAGTCATTAAGCTTAACCTTTTCTTTAAAAAGGAAAGCATCATTACTACCAGCCTCTACAGCAGGGAATGATTTGGACAACCACTGAACAGATAAATAAGCAAAACACAAATTAGTTGTAAGTAATATATCGAAAGGCTCTAGTTTTCTATCTATTTTTCATAACTAAACACACAACACAGTCAAAGGGTCCTCCCAATAATCTGCTCAGTTTTCTTCCTACGTAGGATTGTTAGCCCTCCTTAATTAGGGTCTTGATTTGCCACCACAAGCTCTTGTTCAAGTTGGTTGTGCTATGTGGAATTTACATTTGTTTGTGTCTATTGTACATGCGATCCAACATGTAGAGATAGTTAGGCATTCTATAGCAACTTCACATGAGTACGTGATCCGGCCTCCCTTCTTGCACCCTCCACGAACTGTGAAGCACCCAAATGCTCATAGCCAACCCATCTACCATCTCCGGTCAGTATCCTTATCAAGGAAGAGTAAATTTGGTCTCTTTTACATTTCAGATTTTCATTTTACCACACCTTGTCATACCCGTCCATGGGAGTGTACTAGGCGTGATAGATATGGGCCGATGGCCTGTGGGACAGGGCCGGTGACTTGGCTCTGCTAGCTACAAATGAAAGCAGCTTCATCCAAGCGAGACATCGAACAGAAAGGAACTAAACATGTCTTGTTCCTCTGCCCTGCTCCCGTACTACTCTGAATCCTCTGCTTTTCGGTGGCTGCTCTCTACAAGCAGCAAGTATCCCAAGGTCGCAGCTCTCCACAAGATGTACTTATATCCTCCACCTTCTGTTCGACGAAGTCGTGGCCTCGGGCTATGACACACCTCTCTCCATCCCCATCTTTGTTTTGGTACCCATTAACACATATATTTGCCCCTGCCTTTTAAGATCCATGTGCACCTCATGTCCATAAAAGGAGCCCCTTTCCTTATTCCCACCCATTCCACACACATCCATACCATTCATAATTATCGCCTTGCATATGAGGGAGTTCAACACTTACAGTTTAATGGTGTTCTTGATCCTGCGTAGATGAATTATTTGTGTATGTGCTCGAACTCATATAGGAATAGGACGAATGGGGAAGTTCACTATATCCTCGCCTATTCCGCGACCACATGCCATATATTCCATAAAGAGAGCTGAGCTCTAGTGTGACGCTCGACCTCGGCTGGCAAAGTGGATTGCTGGTCGAAGACCCTTCTGTTTACTTCGAGCTAGATGAACTAGAGGAAAGCGGTGATCACCGAGTTTACCATTTTCCGCTACTTGCCTGGCACCGCCGTGGTCAGCCGTGGCCACCATTCATGGAGCCGGACTTGGGTCATCGGCGTGAATCAGTGTAGCCGGAGAGGCACCAGCAGCGAGAACCGCACCTCCCTCTAGGAAGGACATCCCAGCAGCATATGTTCATTGTCCTTAGGTAGTTGATCACATAACTTACAACCGTCAGGATGTTGTAACTGCCGTCGAGGGAGGCGATCCGCGGTCCATTCCACGGACAGCGAGGCAAGCAAAAAATTTGATTTCGGGTGGCGCCCATGAAACCCAAATTTTCACCACGCACGGCGCAACTTCCGTTCCAAAAAAAATAGAGCCAGATATGCCGATTTTGCAGAGTATTTTCCATGTGAAGCAAAGGCGCCAAAGAAAGAGTCGGAATGTTCCCAAATGATGAGGTACTCGGCAATCGCCTAGGCAGAAATCAGACCCGCGATCGCCGAGAGAACACCTGAGTGCCGCCTTGAAGGTTAAGGTCCACGGCTCCGTCCCGTCGAAGCAGAGTGTGACCGAGACCGAGAACGGATATACATATACACATCCGAGCTTTCCACATCACGGGCTTTAATTGCTAGCAAATTCTTTTTTGGGAAACGTTTGTAATCGGTTGACCGGCCGAGTTTCGGCCGGTCGCGTCGCGCGCTACCTTTTTTATTGGTCGAGGACGCTCCCTATGGGCCCGAACCTAGCAACAGCCTTATCCCGTCGCCCTCGTCTTCTTTCTCTGACCTGGACCATGGACAGCGACTGTGCTTCTAGCTGCGACCCGGACGCCATGGCGGCTGCTGAGAATCCAAGCTTTTCACATTGGCAAGCGGATAACAGCTCGCCACGGCGACGCCATGGCCATGCGCCATCCATACCCCGCCGTCCTCCTCGGCACGACAACGCCATCACTAGATGCACCTTCCACCCCCATCGTCCTCCTCAGCATGGCGACGCCATGGCCGTGCTGCAAGCTCAGGCCGCCATGGTTGAACCGACGACGTGCCCTGGGGACGAGATGAGACGAGATGCTTGTTTTTGCTGCAAGTCCAGGGGGCGCGTGCTGGAATCAGCAATTCACCGTGCTGGTACCGGCGGCAAAATTTGCTGGAAACGGCTACAAAATTTGTTGCGCACCTAGTGGCACCCATGCATCCCCAGCGACGTTTGCTACAACCGTCCTTCCGAATTGCTCGAACCGGCTAACGGCGGTGCTGGAACGGGAGAATGAGAATGCTACAACGGCGGCACCCATGGCATCCTGCCGGTGATGTTTTGCTACAACCGTTGTTTGAAATGCTGGAACCAGGGAGTGTAAATGCTACAACAACATCTCTAGGGGAATTTGCGGCCGGTGTGCTCGAGTGGCCGACATGTGAGATGCTGCAACCTTCAAGCTGAAAGCTGGAACCGGCAACGCCGGGATCTACAAAGGGCAGGGCATGTCGATGTTTTTACTATGACCAGCGATGCCGGCGAGCTACGACGGCGGAGCCATGCTGGAACCATTGCCCGGCCATGCTGGAACGGCGTGCGAGTGTTGGTGCGTCCGGCGTCCAAATATGCTACGACCGGCGATTCAAAGTGCTACAACGGGCATATGTTTTTGTTACTACGGCGGTGACCGTGGTGACCATGGTGACCACGCGCCCACAAATGCTGCAACCGCTCTCGCTAGATGCTGGAAACGACATAATGTTTTGCTCCTATGGGCGGTGTCCGCAATGATCACGGTGGCGCGACGGCCACAAAACCAGAGGCGGCAACGTCGAGAATGCTACAATGACGACGACCACCTGCTGGAACCCACAACACCATTTTGTTACAACCGTCTCTTTTTGCTGGAACCAGAGAAGATCGAGGCTACGACTGGCGCACGGCGAGCTACAACCAGTGACATGAAATGCTACAGCCGACACAATTTTTTACTGGAACCACATATAGTGGTTTTTGCGAGTTACTTTGTCGCTTCCATCAACGTTGCAAACGGGGGGGCCCCAACAGCGGAGGAGCTGTCACCGACAAGCAGCGGTGTCGTGGCCGGCGGCGGCTACCCATGATTGCAAACGTCGAGGAGGAAGTGTGGGGGAGCTGCTACCGGTGTCTAGCGGAGCTGGAACCAGCAGCACAAAAAGGCGACCGGCGAGGACGGCGACCGACAACGGCGGCAAGCATCGACGGTGAGGCAAGTTTGGGGAGCTTCGAGCGCCTGGCCGGGATTCGTGTCGCTGACGACAGGTGCTTCGATGGCGGCCGCAAGGTGAGCTGTGCCTCGCTGGATCAGAGTCGCCTTTTAGAAGGAAGTTGTTTGTTTGGATAGATGAGGCAATCGAACGGCTGCTTTAAGTTAATCGGGCGGTGCACATCCAACCGGCCGAAAGTTTCGGCTGGTGCCCCGGCACAGAGTGTTGGCCTTCTTTTCTGCAGGCATGTATCTTTCCTATCAGAGATCGGGGTAGGTGAGAAGGAGGAGGTGAGGAAGGGGATGAGCTTGAAGGAGTTAGAATTTCAGAGGAAAGCTTGGGGATACAGAAAGTGGTTTACACACGCATACCCTCTCGACCAACAGGCTGGCCTTTTAACACCCACGCAACGCACAAGCTAGCTAGGTGGCCCCACCCGTCTTGCATGCCAAGTCACACTGTCCAGGGGATGGACAGGTGAGACACAACGTCAGTCGGGTTCAACTAGCAGAGCGTCTGCGTCTGTGTTTAAGAAAAAATAAACATGGCTAGATCGTTTCTGGTACATTCTACTGCCACAAATCTTGGTCGACATGCCGATATGACCTGTCCGCAGCCTGCGCGTCACGACTTTGACTGCCATGCTACCTTTTTTTTTGCGAGGGTAAAGGGAGTTTTATTGCAAAGTCATAGAGTTACAGTCGAGAGGCCACAAGTTCTCGATATAAGGTGGAACTGAACGAAGCCAAACAGCAGTGGCTCGCTCCGTTCGGCTATAGCATGCCAAATGATTGGCAACTCTATTCTGAAAACGACTAATTTTCTTAGGTACAAACTCCCTACTACCAGCTAAATGTTTAATCTCCAAGACTAACTGGCCATAAGCTGACCGCCGCAGAGCATTTGTTGATAGGCAAGATAATGCTTCCAGGGAATCCTATTGCAACAACACCGGTGAGTTTGAATGTTGTATGGCCAGAGCCATACCTTGCATCATTGCATGTAATTCTGCCTCAAGTGGCTCGTGGCAATGGAAAATATATCTGTATGCCGCAAAGATCATACCCTCACTGTTCTTGAGAACACACCCGGCCGCCGCGGAGCCATCCTCTGGGTTGAACGAACCATCAACGGACAGGGCCACAATACCCCTAGCCGGAGCCGGCCAGGGCACAGCGGGCACAACCACCTTTTGGCGCGACACCTCCTGTGGCACCGAGAGCATTTTCCCTTTGATAATGTCCTCAACTGAAAACTTGCCCGCAAGGTTGATGGGTTTATAGTAACTATCCAAAAACTCAATCGATGCAGGCACGGGTGGGGCTTCCTTGCCGTGATAGCAGTCAATGCGTATCTGCCATATCTGCCAAATCAGCATAATAACCATATCTCTGACCATCTCTGAACAGGAATTAAGAAGGAGCATTAGCCATTCCTTCCCAGCATCAATGAGGAGATTGTCATCTGGAAGAGGCCATCTCCTACGCATGTTGATTCACAAGATTCTTGCCTGAGTGCAGGCGATCAAGGCATGAAAAGTAGACTCCTCCTCCACCCCACAGATAGGGCATAGTGAACGGGTGGCAAAATGCCTGTAATTCTTGCACTATTGAGTAGCTAGGGTGCCGGTAACTGTCGGTGTCAAAACCGGCAGATTTTGGGTAGGGGGTCCCGAACTGTGCGTCTAAGGATCAAAGGTAACAGGAGACAGGGACGCGATGTTTACCCAGGTTCGGGCCCTCTTGATGGAGGTAATACCATACTTCCTGCTTGATTGATTTTGATGAGTATAGGGGTTACAAGAGTTGATCTACCTCGAGATCGTAATGGCTAAACCCTAGATGTCTAGCATGTATTATTATGATTGCCTCTACGGACTAAACCCTCCGGTTTATATAGACACCAGAGGGGGCTTGGGTTGTACAGAGTCGGTTTACAGAGAAAGGAATCTTCATATCTGAACGCCAAGCTTGCCTCCCACGCCAAGGAGAGTCCCATCCAGATACGGGGGGAAGCCTTTTATCTTGTACCTTCACGGCCCACCGGTCTGGCCCATGTCACATAGCCCGGATGCCCGAGGACCCCCTGATCCAAGACTCCCTCAGTAGCCCCTGAACCAGGCTTCAATGACGATATGTCCGGCACGCAGATTGTCTTCGGCATTGCAAGGCGGGTTCCTCCTCCGAATACTTCAAAGTAGTTGATTAATGAGAACTATATCCGGCTCTGTTTAACAGTTACAACCCACTACCACAAGGGCATAGTACTTAGTCAAAGAACATGGTATGTCTTCACTGACAATTTTTACTGGCGAGACATTATGTCCGGCCATTATTTCGAATCATTTTTTGGCCTCTCATTTCGCGTTTCGAGAAACAGCCTCCAGTGACATGTCTTGTCGAAGCAGAGATCGTGTCCCCTTATCACGAGATTCTCATCAATACGGACTTGGGTAATCCCACCGTGCCGTCCGCACGACCCCTTGGGAATAGGCGAGTTTTAAGGCTCGTGGGGGACGCTTGATATTCATCGCCTTTATAAGGAGATAAGGATACACCTTTTCACCCCACGCCTTCTTCCTCCTCAGCCTATCCACCCTCGAGCTCCAGCGCCCAAGTCTCAATCTTTTCGTCCCCCGCAAAAACTCCGGCCATGTCCGGATCTGGAGCGCAGGGCAAGTGGATGGCCTCCTCCGTCATGGAGGGGAACATCAAGGAGCTCCGGGAAGCGGGGTACCTTGCCAAGGAAATCGCCCACCGGCTTACCGCCAAAAGGTAGATCATCCCCACCCCGGAGCCTAATGAGAGGGTTGTATTTATCCCCCATTTCCTTCACGGACTAGGGTTTCCCCTTCATCCTTTCGTCCGTGGTCTCATGTTTTACTACGGGCTAGATTTCCATGATCTAGCCCCGAATTCCTTCCTCGACATTTCGCCGTTCATCGCGTATGCGAGGCATTCCTCGGCATTCCCCCCAACTTCGGCCTATGGCTCAAGGTCTTCAATGTGAAGCCGAAAGTGGTGGATAGCCAACACGCAGAGCGCGGAGGCGCCATGGTGAGCAAGCTTCCCAACGTCACCTGGCCCAAGGGTACCTTCGTGGAGACCATGAAGGGATGGCAGCATGAGTGGTTCTATGTCATGGAACCTCGTGACTCCACATGGGCATATCCTTCCGAGTTCAAGTCCGGGCCTCCCATGCGGCTGACATCCTGGCTCAACAAGGGCTTGGACTGGGCATCGTCCGACGAGGTGACGACTCTGCAGAAGTGCGTCAAGAGTATGGTAGATAAGAATACCAATCTTGCCAGCGTGGTTCAGGTGATGCTCTTTTGCCGGATTCTCCCCTGCCAATGCCGGACTCAGTATATGTGGGAGTTCGACCCGGCTGGTCCCCGGACCCTGCAGCGGTTCTTCGGCACGATTCACGAAGACATGTGGAAGCTGTTTTTCAAGACCCAAAAGACGTGGCCGAAGACGACCGAAGACATTGGCCATGACTGCACTCACGCAGCAACTCCCGTAAGTTTACTGATAACCTTTATTTTGTGAGTCCAAGGGGCATACTAAGCTTTCCATTCTTCTCTCAGGGCTGGACGAAGAAGGCGGAATGGATTCACTGTCCGGCTCCGCTACCCGAAGACCCATCCATTCCTCTGCTAATGAGGATGCTGGTCCCGGCGCCGTATCAGGCACCGGAAAAGAAGGCCAAGAAGAAGAGCAAGGAGGCCAGAGGTGGCCTCCGCCGTAAAGGCGCTTCGGATGTAGTGTCTGAAGACACCGAAACTCTCTCCTCTCATGACGAAGATGAAGAGGAGGAGGAAGAGAGCAATTCCCCCCTTAAGGGGGGAAAGGAGAGGGAAGCTTCCGTAGTTCTAGAGATGGAGGCATCCAAGAAAGGGAGAATCACCCTTACGGATGATTCCGAGACGTACGGCGACGACATCTACGGGTGGCGCCCCAGGCAGAAGCCCCTGGCCGGATCGTAAGTATTTAAAGACACTGTATAAGTATATGTCTTTTCGCCTTGTGGTTTTAACACATTGAATTGCATGCTGCAGTCCGGCTCGCGATCTCCCCCAGTGAGCCTCATCTTCGGGGAATTCGCTGGGTCCAAACATGATGGCCAGCGAGTCACCTCCGCCGGGCTCCCCCCGCCTGTGACACCCCAAATTTTTTTTATTTGGTTTTATTGATTTCTTTTTTTTCATGGGAAGGAGGTTATTTAAATTTTTGGGTTTATTCTTCCCCTTTCAAAAATTATCTCTTGCCATGACCTAAGTTGAAATCTCCCTCCCAAAAGCCATCTTCCCACTTTGTGTCAAGTCAAGCTCCAAATCCAGCAAGTTTAACTCCCCCTTGAATTTATTTCCATTTGTTTTAAATCAAAAATCTTTTCTGTCTTCTATTTTGGCCTTTAGAGATTTACAACGGAACCACTAGAATTCCTTTGAGTTTTGATTCCAAACAAGTTTCCCTGGATAGTCCTTAGAACCCTCAACCAAGATCCATGAAGATCCACTGGCCCACAGTTCAAAATTTTAAAAATTTGCTTGGTGCAAGTTTGGACCAGATTTGTCATTTTTGGTGAAATTCATTATTTTTCTTCTCCAAAAATTCTGAGAAAAATCATGAGGCCTCCAGATGCATCAAAAGACCTCTCCACCAAAGATCAGCTCCAGAAAAATTTCCCACATGCCAGAATCATTTCATCGAACAGGTGGCATGCACTGTTTCTGTGCAGGTTCAGTGTTCAGTGTTCAGTTTCAGTCATCGGTGTCGTTTTCTTCAGAACCGCGGCGTCCATCTCGCCAGTGCTCGTGCTGGCCTCTTGCTCCTTGCTCCTCCTTCTTATCCACCGTGCCGCACGGTCGCCTGGACGGGCGCGAGCGTCGGCGGTGAGCTGGCAGGAGGAACACCGCCCCCGTGAGCGGCGGCAGCAGCACTCGCTGCGGCTGCCAGAGAGGCGCAGCGAGGGACGGCGCCGTCCAGCACCGCCCACACCACCCGGAACCTCCGCATGGCCGTCCTCTTCTCTGGACGCGCTGCAGCACCGTCGCCGTGGTCTGGGTGGCTCAGAGCATGCCCACTGTCGCCGACGAGCCCGTGAGGCCGTTCCGTCGAGGGCTGGAGTATCGCCCAAGTCCGACCAAGATTAACTGAGAAACGGAGTCAGTGAACCAATCCGCTGCTGCCCAGCCCCCTAAACCTCTCGTCCGACCACTGCCTCGCCGTAATCCTCATCGGAGAAATCACGTTCACGGCAACCGCCTCTGATCGGCTATAAAAGGAAGCCCCGAGCTCGATCTCGACCAAGCACCATCACTCCACCTCACCAGAACCACGCCCAGCCACTGGGGAGACCTCGGGGAGGCCTTCTTCCCCGACTCCGGCCGCCCCGACCCGCTTCGGGATCCGGCAAGATTTGCTCAAGTGCGTGCACTCCCGCCTCTCAACCCATGCCAGTAGCCTTCTAGTGCATCCACTTCTCTAACCCGCGCCCTAATTTGAAGGTTGCAGCTCCCGTCGGAGAGTACCATCCTCGCCCGAACCACCGTCCGCCGGAGTTAAGGCCACCGTCGACGTGGTGCTCTCCGACGACCAAGTCCACCACCCACCGACGCGGAAAGACACTGTGAACCTGTAGGTACCCTCCGATCCCCCTTCCTCGCCAGCGACCACCGCGAGCCTCGGCGCCGGCGAGCTCTGTTTCAAAGTTTGAACCTGACGGGTGGGACCCCCTCGTCAGCCTCTCCTCTTCTGTTTTGAAACGTTTTCTGAAAACGCCTTCGGGGAAAGTACGCTTTCCTTCTGGGCTGGCGTATTTCCAACCGAAACGTTTTCTGCCTTTTCAAACTAGCCCCTGGGTCTTTTCTGTTTCATCACAGATTAGTCCTTGGACTAAAACCTTTATATATTTTAAACAAAAGATGCTTTTTAGTTGATTCTTTTTCTGTCAGTTTTATCTTTTTGTCTAGTTTTTTATAGTATTTATTTGAAAAATATTTGGGACTACTTTTATGCACACTTGGTATTCACGTTAGTACGCGCTCTCTTTATACCGTAGATACCGGAGGAGGTGACGGAGCCATGAACTTCGGCGAGCTAGACTCCGACTACTCCGAACCAGGCAAGCATGTTTGAACCTTTGATATGATAAGTGTTTTGCATGTTTGCTTGAATAGTTAGTTCATGGCATGTTTACATGAGCATCAGTGAGTGTTTATTGCATGCAAGGCAACTACCAGTATGTTTCGATACTTGATGTGATCATTTGATGGGTGATAACATAATCATGTGGTGACATGAAAGGTGATAAGATGGTAGTGTTGAAGCATGCCAGTCTTATGTCAACCATTAAGCTCCCGTGTTAATGTGGATCAAGCCACGTTACCGTCCGTCCCCTTTTGTGCTACCACATGTTTTTTTGCAAAGGATACGGTTTAGTAAGTTGCAAACCTCTTTCCTTGTACACGCCAAAGAGAGGGGCCGGGATGAGGGTTCCATGGCCCTGGATTAAAGCCAGTCATCCGGTCAGGGGGCATGGGTGTTTCCGGTTGGGACCGAGAGGGGGGCACCCCTTAGAGCGCGCGATATAAATTTGATCCCATGCTACGCGAGGTTGCAGCCTCCCCGTCTTAAGGTTTTTCTTGAACGTTGCCTAGGGTGATTCCTGGCAGCGGAATGTGGAATGGGTGTGTACTGGTTAGATGTGTTTCTCCTAAAATACCGTAAACGGAACTAGTCCTTTGTGACTACTGAAATCCGTTGGCTGTGGTTAAAAAGTACAAACTCTGCAGAGTCAAAACCATCCGAGTGATCATGTCCATGGTCAAGGTTCTTGGTCAACATACCCATCTCAGTGTCAGTATCAGTCTCAGCGTCCGTCTCAGCGTCAGTCTCTGTGTCAGTCTTAGTGGAAATCCCCGGTGAATAAACATGAGTGGTAAACCAGGTTGAACGTTATTCCTGTGGATGGACTAACCAGTTTATTATTAGGTACATGAGTATTCCCTTGAAATGACTTAAGTGCGTGAGCTACTTGAATTCAATTAATGAAATATAAGCCCTTTATGTGATGTCGCTCAGACGTCCGACTGCGGCACTCTTGTTATTTACTTTTGATATAAGCCCTTTATGTGATGTCGCTCAGACGTCCGACTGTGGCACTCTTGTTATTTACTTTTGATATAAGCCCTTTATGTGATGTCGCTCAGACGTCCGACTGTGGCACTCTTGTTATTTACTTTTGATATAAGCCCTTTATGTGATGTCGCTCAGACATCCAACTGTGGCACTCTTGTTATTTACTTTTGATATAAGCCCTTTTTGTGATGTCGCTCAGACGTCCGACTGTGGCACCCTTGTTATTTACTTTTGATATAAGCCCTTTATGCGATGTCGCTTAGACGTCCGACTGTGGCACGCACTGTCGTTTATATTCCATTATGAGCCCTTTATGTGGTGTCGCCTTGACGCCCGACTGTGGCATTGTCATTTTACTTTTACCTTTCGAGGCGTCGCTTGAGGCACCCGATCGGTCTTCAGTCATTTTGTTGGGATTTCGGGAGGACTACCGCCTGACTTCCTTTTTATTTATCATGCTGTGCAACTTTATTATCTGAGTGCGCCTTTCTAATCTGCTCATGTGCATCATGTTTGCATTTGTTATATCTTATGTCCAAACTGTCTTGCGAGTACTTTCAAAGTACTCACCTGGCTAGTTGATTTGGCCAGATGTTGACGAAGGCGACCTTATGGATTAAGAGTTCGATAGCGAGTCCGACGCCTAGAGAAGTCCCAGTCAGTCCCGTGCGATCCTGGAATTGGTCACTTGTATTATATATGCTTCCGCTACCCAGAATAAAAGTCATCAAGCCCCACTCCGGCGCTCGATGAGTTGTAAGATTTAGGAGTCAAGTCACCCACTTCACCGTGACATATCCACCACCACTATTATTACGAGTCAGTAGTTATGCCACCATACCCCTTGTGTCATATCTGCCTTTATGTATTACATCGGCGTGCTTGTAATAAATTGTTGAGCAGCCTCAGCTCAACCCTTTATAATATTTAGTACTTCTGGATTTCTGTATCAAGGATTTGTCTACCAGTAAGAAGGATTCTTCTATGCTGGTCCGATAAAAGGGTCGGTTTCTCAATAAATGTTTTATTGGAGAACCGATCCTGACACCACCCCCACTGTTACGGACAACACTAAAGTGTTGTCCCGGAGGACCCTTCCGGGTGAGGGAGAGGTGCAGGAAGCCGTCAAGGCGGCACCAGAGGGTAATACCTCTGCTGTCGTAAATATGGGGGAGCCGACCGCCACGGAGACTGGCGATGGGGGCCATGCCCAATTCAGCCCCCAACCGAATATCATTCCGGAGACCCACACGGCTCCGGAATCTGGTGAGCAGCCTCCTTCGAAAGAAGGGGGTGCATCAACCCCACCGGCAACCTCCGTCAATCCGGAGGCGCCGGACACGCTGGTGGAAGCGCTGCAGAGCGCCAACATTGTGGAAGAACATCGCACCCTTATGGGTACGGTGGTTGAAAGAGTTCGGCCCGCTAAAAGCGGATTGAACGAGGCCTATACTAGCCTTCTGAGAGGGTTTGAGGTATGTGATATAACACCTTTTAGATATATAAGAGGAATGCCTGTGTATAGATAGTAGCCCCTGAGATTCTGTTCGGTGTTCGCAAAGAAAGGCCGAACAGACGATCTAATAACTCGCGCGGGAGATTAACATACATATCTATTTGAACAAACAGGCTGCGATGCAGGCGTCAACTTCCCATTCCGCCGAAGCATCCGAGCTGAGGCAGAAGTTAGACGAAAAGCAAGGTATGTGATACCGAAACATGTCTGAAATGATATCAGCTCTGATTTGTTATCTGAATGAGTCATATAATTATGCCCATAGCTGACGCGTCTGAGGTCGAGACCCTCAAGAGTGCGCTGACCGAAGCCATGAAAGAGGTAGAGGAGGAACGAGCCGCCCGCCTAAAGCATGAATCAAGGGTGGAGGAAGTCCAGCAAGAGCTCAAGGATGCAATAAGCAAATGTGAGTCCTTAGAGCGCAAGATTGCGGATCAAAGTTTCGAACTTGCTAAGGCCCTCCAAAGTGCACAGCAGGCCCGGGCCGAAGCCCAAAGCGCCCTCCGGGAGATCCATGATGCAAAACAGATCGCGGCTGGTAAGGCCTTTAATATGCAGAGCAAATTTGTGAGGACAAGGTACATCTTACTGACCCGGGTTTGGAGTTCTCCAGGAGCGTTAGCGGATCTGCCCCGGAGTGTTGCCGATGTTGCAGAGTTCTTCCGAGCCGAGGAGGGGAGCTCAACGGAGAAGCTGTTCTGGTCGCAGTACCTTGCGCCAAAGCATCCTGTGCCCCTCAGCGATTAGCTGAAACAGTTGACCGAACTGCATAGGTTGGCCGGATTGGCCATGATGGATTTCATAATCCATCTTTGGCCCGCCGAACCCATACCCAGCAGTTACTTCAGGCTCGTGAAGCGGCTGGTGAGTGCCTGCCCCCGTATTGATACCGTGAAGTGGTCAGTCTGCATTGAAGGTGCACGGATGGCCTTCACCCGTGTCAAGGTGCAGTGGGCGAAGATGAACACCGTCAAGCTTGCAACCGAGGGACCGCCCGTAGGCAAAGAGCACCGCACGTCGGAGCGGTATTTTGCCGACGTCCTCGAAGGATCCCGCATTGTAGAGGGTCAGTGCTCGAAGGACATCATTTTTGAATGAATGTATCCATGTTGTCTAATCTTTGTATTATGAAACAATGCTTATGTATGATATGTTGCTTGTTTTACTTTAAAAAATTTCCTCCTGTGCGGCCGTTTATGGTATCTGAGAGTTGGCCAGTCGTCGGCTTCAGCCCCTACGTAGGTAGTACGAGGGTTTTCGGGATAGCATCTAAACACACTTGATCCAACAACTTGGTCCTTGAAGGAGGTGTTTGTTGGGGAACGTAGTAATTTCAAAAAGATTTCCTACGCACACGCAATATCATGGTGATCCATAGCAACGAGAGGGGAGAGTGTTGTCCACATACCCTCGTAGACCGAAAGCGGAAGCGTTAACACAACGCGGTTGATGTAGTCGTACGTCTTCACGATCCGACCGATCAAGTACCGAACGCACGGCACCTCCGAGTTCAGCACACGTTCAGCTCGATGACGTCCCTCGAACTCCGATCCAGCCGAGTGTTGAGGGAGAGTTTTGTCAGCACAACGGCGTGGTGACGATGATGATGTTCTACCGACGCAGGGCTTCGCCTAAGCACCACTACGATATTATCGAGGTGTAATATGGTGGAGGGGGGCACCGCACACGGATAAGAGATCAATGATCAATTGTTGTGTCTATGGGGTGCCCCCTGCCCCCGTATATAAAGGATCAAAGGGGGGAGGTGCGGCCAGCCTTGGGGGGCGCCAGGAGGAGTCCTACTCCCACCGGGAGTAGGACTCCCCCCCTTTTCCTAGTTGGATTAGGCCTTGCGAGGGGGGAAAGAGGAGAGAGAGAAGAAGGAAGGGGGGCGCCGCCCCCTTCTCCTTGTCCTATTCGGACTAGGGGGAGGGGCGCGCGGCCCAGCCCTAGCCGCCTCTCCTCTCTTCCACCTAGGCCCACTAAGGCCCATTATGTTGCCGGGGGGTTCAGGTAACCTCCCGGTACTCCGGTAAAATCCCGATTTCACCCGGAACACTTCCGATATCCAAACATAGGCTTCCAATATATCAATATTTATGTCTCGACCATTTCGAGACTCCTCGTCATGTCGGTGATCACATCCGGGACTCCGAACAACCTTCGGTACATCAAAACATATAAACTCATAATATAACTGTCATCAAAACGTTAAGCGTGCGGACCCTACGGGTTCGAGAACTATGTAGACATGACCGAGACACGTCTCCGGTCAATAACCAATAGCGGAACCTGGATGCTCATATTGGCTCCCACATATTCTACGAAGATCTTTATCGGTCAGACCGCATAACAACATACGTTGTTCCCTTTGTCATCGGTATGTTACTTGCCCGAGATTCGATCGTCAGTATCTCAATACCTAGTTCAATCTCGTTTCCGACAAGTCTCTTTACTCGTTCCGTAATACATCATCTCGCAACAAACTCATTAGTTGCAATGCTTGCAAGGCTTAAGTGATGTGCATTACCGAGAAGGCCTAGAGATATCTCTCCGACAATCGAAGTGACAAATCCTAATCTCGAAATACGCCAACCCAACAAGTACCTTCGGAGACACCTGTAGAGCACCTTTATAATCACCCAGTTACGTTGTGACGTTTGGTAGCACACAAAGTGTTCCTCCGGTAAACGGGAGTTGCATAATCTCATAGTCATAGGAACATGTATAAGTCATGAAGAAAGCAATAGCAACATACAAAACGATCGAGTGCTAAGCTAACGAAATGGGTCAAGTAAATCACATCATTCTCGTAATGATGTGATCCCGTTAATGAAATGACAACTCATGTCAATGGCTAGGAAACATAAACATCTTTGATCAACGAGCTAGTCAATTAGAGGCATACTAGTGACACTCTGTTTGTCTATGTATTCACACAAGTATTATGTTTCCGGTTAATACAATTCTAGCATGAATAATAAACATTTATCATGATATAAGGAAATAAATAATAACTTTATTATTGCCTCTAGGGCATATTTCCTTCAGTCTCCCACTTGCACTAGAGTCAATAATCTAGATTACACAGTAATGATTCTTACACCCATGGAGCCTTGGTGCTGATCATGTTTTGCTCATGGAAGAGGCTTAGTCAACGGGTCTGCAACATTCAGATCCGTATGTATCTTCCAAATTTCTATGTCTCCCACCTGGACTAAATCCCGGATGGAATTGAAGCTTCTTTTGATGTGCTTGGTTCTCTTGTGAAATATGGATTCCTTTGCTAATGCAATTGCACCAGTATTGTCACAAAAGATTTTCATTGGACCCGATGCTCTAGGTATGACACCTAGATCGGATATGAACTCCTTCATCCAGACTCCTTCATTTGCTGCTTCCGAAGGAGCTATGTACTCCGCTTCACATGAAGATCCCGCCAGGACGCTTTGTTTAGAACTGCACCAACTAACAGCTCCACCGTTCAATGTAAACACGTATCCGGTTTGCGATTTAGAATCGTCCGGATCAGTGTCGAAGCTTGCATCGACGTAACCATTTACGATGAGCTCTTTGTCACCTCCATAAACGAGAAACATATCCTTAGTCCTTTTCAGGTATTTCAGGATGTTCTTGACCGCTGTCCAGTGATCCACTCCTGGATTACTTTGGTACCTTCCTGCTAGACTTATAGCAAGGCACACATCAGGTCTGGTACACAGCATTGCATACATGATAGAGCCTATGGCTGAAGCATAGGGAACATCTTTCATCTTCTCTCTATCTTCTGCAGTGGTCGGGCATTGAGTCTTACTCAACTTCACACCTTGTAACACAGGCAAGAACCCTTTCTTTGCTTGATCCATTTTGAACTTCTTCAAAACTTTGTCAAGGTATGTGCTTTGTGAAAGTCCAATTAAGCGTATTGATCTATCTCTATAGATCTTGATGCCCAATATATACGCAGCTTCACCGAGGTCTTCCATTGAAAAACTCTTATTCAAGTATCCCTTTATGCTATCCAGAAATTCTATATCATTTCCAATCAGCAATATGTCATCCACATATAATATCAGAAATGCTACAGAGCTCCCACTCACTTTCTTGTAAATACAGGCTTCTCCAAAGGTCTGTACAAAACCAAATGCTTTGGTCACACTATCAAAGCGTTTATTCCAACTCCGAGAGGCTTGCACCAGTCCATAAATGGATCGCTGGAGCTTGCACACTTTGTTAGCTCCCTTTGGATCGACAAAACCTTCCGGTTGCATCATATACAACTCTTCTTCCAGAAATCCATTCAGGAATGCAGTTTTGACATCCATTTGCCAAATTTCATAATCATAAAATGCGGCAATTGCTAACATGATTCGGATAGACTTAAGCATCGCTACGGGTGAGAAGGTCTCATCGTAGTCAATCCCTTGAACTTGTCGAAAACCTTTCGCAACAAGTCGAGCTTTATAGACAGTAACATTACCGTCAGCATCAGTCTTCTTCTTGAAGATCCATTTATTTTCAATGGCTTGCCGATCATTGGGCAAGTCAACTAAAGTCCATACTTTGTTCTCATACATGGATCCCATCTCGGATTTCATGGCCTCAAGCCATTTTGCGGAATCTGGGCTCACCATCGCTTCATCATAGTTCGTAGGTTCGTCATGATCAAGTAACATAACCTCCAGAACAGGATTACCGTACCACTCTAGTGCGGATCTTACTCTGGTTGACCTACGAGGTTCAGTAACAACTTGATCTGAAGTTCCATGATCATCATCATTAACTTCCTCACTAATTGGTGTAGGCGTCATATGAACCGGTTTCTGTGATGAACTATTTTCCAATAAGGGAGCAGGTACAGTTACCTCATCAAGTTCTACTTTCCTCCCACTCACTTCTTTCGAGAGAAACTCCTTCTCTAGAAAGGATCCATTCTTAGCAACGAATGTCTTGCCTTCGGATTGTGATAGAAGGTGTACCCAACAATCTCCTTTGGGTATCCTATGAAGACACATTTCTCCAATTTAGGTTCGAGCTTATCAGTTTGAAGCTTCTTGACATAAGCATCCCAGCCCCAAACTTTAAGAAACGACAACTTTGGTTTCTTGCCAAACCACAGTTCATAAGGCGTCGTCTCAATGGATTTCGATGGTGCCCTATGTCACGTGAATGTAGCCGTCTCTAAAGCATAACCCCAAAACGATAGTGGTAAATCAGTAAGAGACATCATAGATCGCACCATATCTAGTAAAGTACGATTACGACGTTCGGACACACCATTACGTTGTGGTGTTCCGGGTGGCGTGAGTTGCGAAACTATTCCGCATTGTTTCAAATGTAGACCAAACTCGTAACTCAAATATTCTCCTCCACGATTTCATCATAGAAACTTTATTTTCTTGTTATGATGATTTTCAACTTTACTCTGAAATTCTTTGAACTTTTCAAATGTTTCAGACTTATGTTTCATTAAGTAGATGTACCCATATCTGCTCAAATCATCTGTGAAGGTGAGAAAATAATGATATCCGCCACGAGCCTCAATATTCATCGGACCACATACATCTGTATGTATGATTTCCAACAAATCTGTTGCTCTCTCCATAGTTACGGAGAACGGCGTTTTAGTCATCTTGCCCATGAGGCACGGTTCGCAAGTACCAAGTGATTCATAATCAAGTGATTCCAAAAGTCCATCAGTATGGAGTTTCTTCATGCGCTTTACACCGATATGACCTAAACGGCAGTGCCACAAATAAGTTGCACTATCATTATCAACTCTGCATCTTTTGGCTTCGACATTATGAATATGTGTATCACTACTATCGAGATTCATTAAAAATAGACCACTCTTCAAGGGTGCATGACCATAAAAGATATTACTCATATAAATAGAACAACCATTATTCTCCAATTTAAATGAATAACTGTCTCGCATCAAACAAGATCCAGATATAATGTTCATGCTCAACGCTGGCACCAAATAACAATTATTTAGGTCTAATACTAATCCCGAAGGTAGATGTAGAGGTAGCGTGCCGACGGCGATCACATCGACTTTGGAACTGTTTCCCACGCGCATCGTCACCTCGTCCTTGGCCAGTGTTCGCTTAATCCGTAGTCCCTGTTTCGAGTTGCAAATATTAGCAACAGAACCAGTATCAAATACCCAGGTGCTACTGCGAGCTCTAGTAAGGTATACATCAATAACATGTATATCACATATACCTTTGTTCACCTTGCCATCCTTCTTATCCGCCAAATACTTGGGGCAGTTTCGCTTCCATTGACCAGTCTGCTTGCAGTAGAAGCACTCAGTCTCACGCTTAGGTCCAGACTTGGGTTTCTTCTCCTGAACATCAACTTGCTTGCTGTTCTTTTTGAAGTTCCCCTTCTTCTTCCCTTTGCCCTTTTCCTTGAAACTAGTGGTCTTATTGTCCATCAACACTTGATGCTCCTTTTTGATTTCTACCTCCGCAGCCTTTAGCATTGCGAAGAGCTCGGGAATCGTCTTATCCATCCCTTGCATGTTATAGTTCATCACGAAGCTCTTGTAGCTTGGTGGCAGTGATTGAAGAATTCTGTCAATGACGCTATCATCCGGAAGATTAACTCCCAGTTGAATCAAGTGATTGTTATACCCAGACATTTTGAGTATATGCTCACTGACAGAACTATTCTCTTCCATCTTGCAGCTGTAGAACTTATTGGAGACTTCATATCTCTCAATATGGGCATTTGCTTGAAATATTAACTTCAACTCCTGGAACATCTCATATGCTCCATGACGTTCAATACGTCGTTGAAGACCCGGTTCTAAGCCGTAAAGCATGGCACACTAAACTATCGAGTAGTCATCAGCTTTGCTCTGCCAGACGTTCATAACATCTGGTGTTGCTCCTGCAGCAGGCCTGGCACCCAGCGGTGCTTCCAGGACGTAATTCTTCTGTGCAGCAATGAGGATAATTCTCAAGTTACGGACCCCGTCCGTGTAATTGCTACCATCATCTTTCAACTTTGCTTTCTCAAGGAACGCATTAAAATTCAACGGAACAACAGCACGGGCCATCTATCTACAATCAACATAGACAAGCAAGATACTATCAGGTACTAAGTTCATGATAAATTTAAGTTCAATTAATCATATTATTTAAGAACTCCCACTTAGATAGACATCCCTCTAATCATCTAAGTGATCACGTGATCCAAATCAACTAAACCATAACCGATCATCACGTGAAATGGAGTAGTTTTCAATGGTGAACATCACTATGTTGATCATATCTATTATATGATTCACGCTCGACCTTTCGGTCTCAGTGTTCCGAGGCCACATCTGCATATGCTAGGCTCGTCAAGTTTAACCCGAGTATTCTGCGTGTGCAAAACTGGCTTGCACCCGTTGTAGATGGACGTAGAGCTTATCATACCCGATCATCACATGGTGTCTGGGCATGACGAACTTTGGCAACGGTGCATACTCAGGGAGAACACTTTTATCTTGAAATTTAGTGAGAGATCATCTTATAATGCTACCGTCAATCAAAGCAAGATAAGATGCATAAAATATAAACATCACATGCAATCAATATAAGTGATATGTAATGGCCATCATCATCTTGTGCTTGTGATCTCCATCTCCGAAGCACCGTCATGATCCCCATCGTCACCGGCGCGACACCTTGATCTCCATCGTAGCATCGTTGTCGTCTCGCCAACTATTGCTTCTACGACTATCGCTACCGCTTAGTGATAAAGTAAAGCAATTACATGGCGATTGCATTGCATACAATAAAGCGACAACCATATGGCTCCTGCCAGTTGCCGATAACTCGGTTACAAAACATGATCATCTCATACAATAAAATATGGCATCATGCCTTGACCATATCACATCAGAACATGCCCTGCAAAAACAAGTTAGACGTCCTCTACTTTGTTGTTGCAAGTTTTACGTGGCTGCTACGGGCTGAGCAAGAACCGTTCTTACCTACGCATCAAAACCACAATGATAGTTTGTCATGTTGGTGCTGTTTTAACCTTCGCAAGGACCGGGCGTAGCCACACTCGGTTCAACTAAAGTTGGAGAAACTGACACCCGCCAACCACCTCTATGCAAAGCACGTCGGAAGAACCAGTCTCGCGTAAGCGTACGCGTAATGTCGGTCCGGACCGCTTCATCCAACAATACCGCCGAACCCAAGTATGACATGCTGGTAAGCAGTATGACTTATATCTCCCACAACTCATTTGTGTTCTACTCGTGCATATAACATCAACGCATAAAACCAGGCTCGGATGCCACTGTTGGGGAACGTAGTAATTTCAAAAAAAATTCCTACGCACACGCAAGATCATGGTGATGCATAGCAACGAGAGGGGAGAGTGTTGTCCACGTACCCTCGTAGACCGAAAGCGGAAGCGTTAACACAACGCGGTCGATGTAGTCGTACGTCTTCACGATCCGACCGATCAAGTACCGAATGCACGGCACCTCCGTGTTCAGCACACGTTCAGCTCGATGACGTCCCTCGAACTCCGATCCAGCCGAGTGTTGAGGGAGAGTTTCATCAGCAGGACGGCGTGGTGACGATGATGATGTTCTACCGACGCAGGGCTTCGTCTAAGCACCGCTACGATATTATCGAGGTGTAATATGGTGGAGGGGGCACCGCACACGGATAAGAGATCAATGATCAATTGTTGTGTCTATGGGGTGCCCCCCTGCCCCCGTATATAAAGGATCAAAGGGGGGAGGTGCGGCCAGCCTTGGGGCGCGCCAGGAGGAGTCCTACTCCCACCGGGAGTAGGACTCCCCCCCTTTTCCTAGTTGGATTAGGACTTGGGAGGGGGGAAAGAGGAGAGGGAGAAGAAGGAAGGGGGCGCCGCCCCCTTCTCCTTGTCCTATTCGGACTATGGGGGAGGGGCGCGCGGCCCAGCCCTAGCCGCCTCTCCTCTCTTCCACCTAGGCCCACTAAGGCCCATTATGTTGCCGGGGGGTTCCGGTAACCTCCCGGTACTCCGGTAGAATCCCGATTTCACCCGGAACACTTCCGATATCCAAACATAGGCTTCCAATATATCAATCTTTATGTCTCGACCATTTCGAGACTCCTCGTCATGTCTGTGATCACATCCGGGACTCTGAACAACCTTCGGTACATCAAAACATATAAACTCATAATATAACTGTCATCGAAACGTTAAGCGTGCGGACCCTACGGGTTCGAGAACTATGTAGACATGACCGAGACACGTCTCCGGTCAATAACCAATAGCGGAACCTGGATGCTCATATTGGCTCCCACATATTCTACGAAGATCTTTATCGGTCAGACCGCATAACAACATACATTGTTCCCTTTGTCATCGGTATGTTACTTGCCCGAGATTCGATCGTCGGTATCTCAATACCTAGTTCAATCTCGTTTCCGGCAAGTCTCTTTACTCGTTCCGTAATACATCATCTCGCAACAAACTCATTAGTTACAATGCTTGCAAGGTTTAAGTGATGTGCATTACCGAGAAGGCCCAGAGATACCTCTCCGACAATCGGAGTGACAAATCCTAATCTCGAAATACGCCAACCCAACAAGTACCTTCGGAGACACCTGTAGAGCACCTTTATAATCACCCAGTTACGTTGTGACGTTTGGTAGCACACAAAGTGTTCCTCCGGTAAACGGGAGTTGCATAATCTCATAGTCATAGGAACATGTATAAGTCATGAAGAATGCAATAGCACCATACTAAACGATCGAGTGCTAAGCTAACGAAATGGGTCAAGTCAATCACATCATTCTCCTAATGATGTGATCCCGTTAATCAAATGACAACTCATGTCAATGGCTAGGAAACATAACCATCTTTGATCAACGAGCTAGTCAATTGGAGGCATACTAGTGATACTCTGTTTGTCTATGTATTCACACAAGTATTATGTTTCCGGTTAATACAATTCTAGCATGAATAATAAACATTTATCTTGATATAAGGAAATAAATAATAACTTTATTATTGCCTCTAGGGCATATTTCCTTCAGTGTTAGTGCGGCAAACCAGGCAATCGGACTATGTGGCTTTATCACTCTCACTTAACCATAGGAGTTTGACAATGTGAGTGTAGGCGCAGCCCCTGGTATTATTCGATTATCCGAACTTGCGTGTTGTAAATGCCTGACCGGGTGAAGGCCGGTCTATCGCGTGATGCGGAAAAAATCGTAAAATATTTATAGTTAGTCACCGAATAGCTGACAAGCTCTCGCCGCATCATGACAGTCAGTTTTCGGCTTTCTCTACTCAGGTGTTTGTCCGGATGAACCGGAAAGACAATCACAGTAGTTCTCCCTTTACTGCCTTAGCCGAACGAGCGGAACGTAAGGTAGTAACCACAGGAGCCCGGCAACCCAACTATTGACCAAAGACACGATTCGGAGCCGATGCATATAATGCTATGTTCTGGACGCCGAATTATACTATAAAAGTGTTCACACTTATTTTATGTTTGAGAAATGTATGTGGCTCAATAAAGCCCCTGGTGATTTGGGTCGTACAGAGGTGTACATGAAAATCGAAAAAAACAAGGGAAATGCAGATTAAGAAATAAGCCAGTGCCATATTGGTTTGGCTAGAAACTGTTTCCGTTATGGTCTAATGGATACGTCAAAACGTATTTGTACAAATAATGCGATAAGCAAACAGGCTATTTTACATGCCGAGCACAAGGGAAAGTTGTGTACGGGTCCTGAGAACGGACGAGGTGATCTTTAAAGACCCTTTAGATATTCTGCCATACGTCTACCACTACAAAAAAAATACACTTCCGTGATGATACGTGTTTGTCAGAGTAGGTCGCGTTTTTTGTCATCCATGACAAATTGATGACAGAATCAAGATAGTCATACCTGTGCTGTCGTAGAAGTGTTCCATGACATTAACAAAATTATCATCACGGAAGTGTCCACTTCCATGACGATAAATCGCGCGTCACAGAAGTGCTTTCGTCAAGGGTGACCGACACGTGGCATCCACCGTAACGGAACGCTGTTAAGCTATCGGGTCGGGTTTTGGATCCGATAACCCATTAACAGCCCCGACCAATGGGGATTTTCCACGTGTAAAATCATCATTGGCTGGAGGAAACACGTGTCGGCTCATCGTTGGGACAGATGTCATCCACTCATTGGACAGAAGGCGCCTATGATACGTCGACACGTGGCACGGCCCAACAGAGGCCCATTCTTGTGAAAAGGCCGACCCGTTTGACTTGGTCAAAAGGTGGCGGGCCGGCCCATGGAAAGCCTGTTAACGACATGTTCACATATAGCCCATTTACAGCCCGCTAACCCAAGGCCCGTTACGCCCTATCCGAATTAGGCCCAGTAGCGTCATCTGGGCCATCCAATATGATTCCATTCCATTTTCACTTCTGGCCCATGTATGGCCCATGACGTCTTTCGGCCCATATGAGGCCCTATGTAACTCTTGGCCTATTAACGGCCCGTGGTGAAACTGGCCCGTAATGAACAGTGTATCACTTTACACCCATTAACGGCCCGTGGTGAAACTGGCCCGTAATGAATAGTGTATCACTTTATACCCATTAACGGCCCGTTATTACGTTGGGCCGTTTCCAGCCCATGTTATCTTTCGGCCTTCTCAGAGCCCATTTATTCTAGGGCTCATTTCCAGCATTCGTTTACTTACGGCCCGTTACTGTAATTTTCTGCTTGTGGGCCAAATTCAGCCCGTGGTTACAGTCGGCCCGTTTGTGGTCCGTTAATACGTTGGGCCGTTTTCATAGCGTCATCAAATACGGCCTATTAACGATGGCCCGTTATGGTCGGCCCATGAACGAACGGTTCCAACTCTAGCTCGTTTACGGCCATAATGCGCCCATGTTTGGCCAATCGATCATACGGCCCGTATAAGGCCCATTGATGATACGGCCCGCAGAAGGCCCATTGTTTCTACGGCCCGTAGAAGGCCCATTGTTTCTACGGCCCATAGAACGCCCACAGTTTCTATGGCCAGTAGGAGGCCCGGTGTCACTACAGTAAATATTAGCCCATGGTTATTGTGGCCTAGTTTGAAAAATAGGTTATTGCAGCCACTAGCTAACCGCGGAAAAAGAACTGCAATGACTACAAGCAAACAAATAAACAAGACAACAAGGAAATAAATAAGCAAGCAACTAACGCTAGGCTATCACGGCTATTACACATATTACATCCACTGGGCATCAAAGTTCGCCGCCAGTGCAAACATAGGGAACAAAGCAGCATATCATATACACTGGTTGTCAAAGTTGGCGACCAGCGCAAATAAACGCCGCAGCAAAACAAATCCAGAACTGAAACCACTTCAGAAGATCTCAAGAAACAATATCCTGGGTACCCATAATGCTGGCAAGATGCTTAGCAAGCTTATTAACTTTCTCTTGTTTGGCTCTTAAATCCTCCACCGCTTGCTGTTGCACCAGAAAATATGCATCTGAATTCTGTAGGGACTTCCTCAGTCCTTCATCTTCTGGTCACAGCACATCTGATCGATGTCTTTCAACTTGAAGTTGAGACTCAAGAAGACGAACTGATTCAGGCAGCGAGTTCGAAGAGCTTGTGCCAGCAGTAGTGGTCAGTCACTCGAACACTACATCAAGACAGGACTTTTGGGTTCCCTCACTGTCGTCAAGATAGTTTTTATCAGCTTTCTTGGAGACCAACGGGGATGTCTCACTATCTTGAACCATATCTACATTACTTCCTTTACCATTGGATAACGCGGTACTGTTCTCCAATATTTTGTCCGCATTCTAAAAGAGAAACAAGCAGTCACATGTTTACCATGTTGTAAATGAAACTCATTTTGGTAAATGAGTTCAGTAGTAAAGTGAACATGATAACAGCATGAAACAAACATATATCTATGTACCATGGTCACTTTATAGTCTATATCATTCTAGTTTTTGTTGCCAAATCAAGATAGAGACACAGTTCAAATAATATTTGTTCAAGACAAAGCAGAATAGACAGAATATAAGTGTGGGTAACTATAGAGCAATAACAACACTTGTAATGTGCATGACATGAGAACATAACTGTTTATTCAATTGAAACTGAAATCAACATAGAGCAGGTTACAACAGCAAACCAGTTAAAGAAACAGGTTTAAAACATACCTGTTGCGCCATTGGAGTTTCAATTCCATCCTTCAAATTTGAAAATAGTTGGTATGAGTAAATACAGTAGTGCAAGAGCAAAGGAGTATGAACCATAGCTATAGAACCTGACCTGAGAACAAATCTTCTTCTCCTTTAAGCGTTGAGTTGGGATTCGGAGTGGTGGTCCTCGTGCTTTGGGCACTGCAGTTCCCTTACTAACTGCTCGTGTTTGGGTGCTCTGTGGTGGAGATGGTGTTGTGTCAACTGTAACTGGGTTACTATCTGCCGGGGTTGGGGTTAGAAGGGTTCTAGCTGGTTCTCTGTCCAACTGGGTAGGGGTACAATCTGCGAGGGTCTGGGTTATGTGTGGTGGATCTGGTCCTTGGGCAAGTACAACCGTGGTTCTATCTGCATCAACTGGTAGCACTATCTTTTCTGAAGACCGTGTTGTTACTCCCTTAGATACTTCCATCACGCTCTCCAATTCAAATGGCTGATAAACAAGAAAAGTAATTGAAAGTATATACATTGTATTATAGACAGGTGCAATGGATAGTGGGGAATAATAGAGGGCATGAAATAATTCATATTTATGTTGTCTAACCAAACAGGATAGCATGACACAATTTCACATATATGATGGCTAACTAAACAGGATAGCATGACACAATTTCACATTGTGATGGCTAACTAAAAAAGATGGAAAGACATAGTTCAAAATATGAGACTATGTAAAAAGGGTGACATGACATAACTATATAATGTGTTTATTAAATAGGTTGGCATGCCATAATTCACATACATTCACGGATAGAATGCCATAATTCAAAATATGATGACTGCAAACACTAAAGAGGATGAGATGATATAACTATATGATGTCTTTATTAAATGGGTTGCCATGCCATAATTCAGATAGATGATGTGTATGTACTATGTAAACATGATGGCATGATATAATTCAAATATATGATTTATATAGTAAGCAAGTAAGCAGATGGAAATCCATATATGATGTAAAAACTAAGCAATGCAAGACAACATGCATGACATGGGTAATATAACCCTGCCAAGTTTGAGCATAGACCTCAGGGGGAAATAGGACTGGTCATCAGTCTCTGAATCCTCCTCTGAGGAGCTCTCTGTAACCAGCAAGATGTCTGCTTCAGCAGGTAGCATTGTCTGCTCTGAATACCTTGTTTTCACTCCAGATACTTCCATCACCGCTTCAAATGGCTGATGCACAGGAAGAGTAGTTGAATATACAAACGTTGTCGACAAATGGAACACGTAATACAAAAAAATGATAGCATGATATAATTCAGATACATGATGATTGGCTAAACAACATGGCATTGCATAATTCACATATATAATGCCTTTACAACAAGATAGCATTGTATAATTCACATATATAATGTCTTGCAACAAGATGGCAATGCATAATTCACATATATGGTAATTAGACACTGAACAGGTTGCATTCACACAAAGCATGTCTAAACTAATCAAATGACATAGCAATGCGAGACACCATACGCACGATATGAGCAACATAACCCTGCCAAGTTAGAGCATACACCTCGGGGGGGGGGGGATAGGACTGGTCATCTGTCTCTGAATCCTCCTCTGAGGAGCTATCCGTAACCAGCGAGATATGCGCTTCCTCAGATAGCATAGTCTGCTCTGAAGATCTTGTTTTCACTCCAGAATTTGCCATCACGGTGTCAAATGGCTGATGCACACGAAGAGCAGTTGAATGTACTAACATTGTTGACAAATGTAATATGTAACGGAAAAAAAGGATGGCCTGATATAATTTACATATAAGATGACTGGTTAAGCAGGATGGCATTGCAAAATTCACATATATGATGCCTGGCTAAACAAGATGGCGTTGCATAATTCACATAAATGATGAATAAACTAAACAGATGGCATTCGCACAAAGGATGTCTAAACTAAGCATATGACATATTTGATGTATAAAGTAAGCAATGCAAGACACCATATGCATGATATAACCAACATCAGCATGCCAAGTTAGAGCGAAGACCTCAGGGGGTAAATAGGAGTTGTCTTCTCCTTCTGAATCCCCCTCAGAACAGATATCTTCCTCTCGATTACAATCCGAAATGCGTGGAGGCGGGCTGCCTTTGCGCCTACCATGGAGCGACGTCCACATGAAATTTTATTGCCACGCAAGGCTCGTCTCTTTTGCTCTACATGTTCAGTTCCATTGTTTACAATAACTGTCATGCATAGGAACAAAACATAGTGAGATTATGTAAGGAGTGCATGCAGAAATCCAGATTGATGGTAGCAACCTGTGGATAGACCCAAAACCAATAATAGCAGGCAGATAATGGCTTCAGTTAAAAAATACAGATAATGGCTTCTTTACTGTTTGTTTCCCACCCAACATGAAACTCATAGTAGACACCGGAGATTAACCAGATAATAGATAGATACTATTGATAGCGGCCCCGATATGTACCCCACAACCATTTAAAAACTCAAGTTTGACCATTAGTTTGGAGCTGACTCAGAGTCTAATCGGTGAACAGGACGATAAAGTAGCATGTAATATTAAGCGATGCATAACGTAAGCAGACACGAAAGAGTGCGACCTCTCTTGCGGACCCGTGTAGTCCTCGAAGTCATCTGCTCAGTTGATGATGATAACGCAGTTTTCATGGCTGCCAGCAGCTGGGAAGAAGATCTGAGGCGGCGAAAGACAGTCTGGAGGCCGGATCCCTGCTGTGCTGGACCCTTCTGTCGGTGGAGCAGCTGAGCTGGGGTGGACGACGGCGCAGCAGGAGCGGGACAAACCACACAAGGTTTTCTTTGACAACTATCTGTAAGAGAAGTAATTCTGTAAGGGCTCGTTTGAATTGGAGGATTCCAACAATGCAGGGATAGGAAATAGACAGGAATAGGATAGGAATGCACGTGCAAAACAGAAAATTTAAAAACACAGGATTTCTGCCAATCTGGGTGTTTGATTCACAACAATTGGAAGATCACAGGATGCAAAGAAGCATGGTGAGATTAAGTCAAACCACAAGAAAATGTACGGTTATAATGCTATTATGCTACTATCTCTTAGTCTTGTGCTTCATGAATAGGAATTTGAAAAGGATGACAAGTGAAAATTAAAATTCCTACGTTTTTTCTTTCAAGGAGACACTAAAGGAACAAATCCGTGTGCTCAGTGGACAATATATATAACATGTAGCATAAAAAAGAGATGCAACAAATGTACAACCTCTTTGACGAAGCCATGTCGATCTCAACGTGATTGGGTTGGCTGGTGAGGATGCTCCGGCTGACTTTGCTGTCGGAGGAGGGGAAGAAGATCTTAGGCGTCTGGAGATGGAGCCCGAGGTACTGCTCCGCTGTGATGCAGGGTTTCGTCGTTGGAGCAGCTCCGGTGAGTTGTACGACGCCGAGGCTGAAGCAGGACAAGAGAGACAACGAACAAAGTTAACCCGAGTGGAATTCTAATAGCATCTCCAATACATGACGTAAAATACATAACCACAAAGTGCTAGATGTAAAATACATCAGCCGCTCATCTCTGAACTTAACTGTCGAAACTAAACTTAACTGTCGAAACTGAACTTAATCGTCGAAACTGAATTTTGTTGTCGAAACTGAATTTTGCCGTCGAAACTGAACGCAGTAGCAAGGTGAGGCTACACGTCGGTCGACTGACTTTTTCATCTCTGGTCAGTTGATTTTGCAGCCGTTGGATACGAAATCAAGGGCCTGTAGTTCATCTTCAACCTCCACCCCCCTGAGCCGCCAGCCACCACCGACCAAACAGCAGCCCCCCGCCGCCCGCGGCCAGCGGTGCGCCGCCCCGCCCGCCCCGAAAACACTCCCCACCGCCGGTCTGCCACCGCCCCGGCCATCCCTCTAGGCCCCCCCGTGCCGAGCTTTTTCTCCGGCGATCCCCACGCCACCGCCCCGCCAACGCCCTGCACCGCCGGCGACCACCGCCCCCATCCTAAACCCTAAGATAGATAGTGGGGTACCTCTCCGGCGAGCCCCCTCCCCGCTGCGGCTGGTTCTTCCTTCACCCCGGCGAGCCCCCTCCTGAAAATCGACTGACCCAAAAGTCGATTCAGTCGACTGAAGTGTAGCTAAATCGGAGCAGCATCGCAAGCAAGAGCAAGAGCGAGAGCAGCAGCGCGAGCAAGAGCAATAGCAAGAGCAGACCAGGCAGGGGACCGAGAGCAGGAGCAGAGCAGCAGCGCGAGTGAGAGCTAAAGCAGCAGCAGCTCCTATGATGTGGACGTCGTCGCCGAGGGAGCGACGCCGTGGCGGAAGTGGCCGGCGACGCCACCGTGGATGGAGTCGCGCCGTGTTGGCTCGGGACCGATCGCCAGCAGCACCGTGAGATCGAATCAAGAAGAAAATGCGGCAATTAGTGTACAACCTCTTTGGTGGCGCCGATTAGGCTGTAGCTTCATCCGAGGAAACGGTAATGATGATGCTCTTCCGGTGGTGCAGGTGAAGACGGCGGTGTGGGAATGGAGGTGGCGCGAAAGACGAGGGGAACGTCGGGGCAGCTCCTTGGAGGTGGAGGACGGGGTGGCTGAGCCGGCGGGACGATGAGATCGACGACGGATCCTCATCCGATACGGTGGATGAGGGACGTCGAGGTGTTGCTGTGGACGACATCGTCGGGGAAGAGGCTCCAGCTGGGTGGCGGACGGAGCAGGGTGTGGGGTTTCGTCTCGGGTTTTCGCGGCCTCGGTGTACGAATGGGTGGGCGGATGGGATGGCAGTGGGGAACCATGGCTTGCAGACGCGCTTGTCCGAAATGTGGGGTAAGTTACGAAAGTACCCCCACCGATTTGAGGCGGTTCTTTCGGTTCAGGGGTACCACGGGCATTTCGCGTGTCGGGATTTCATAGGAGGTGGGAGTTTTCGCGCGCGTTGTAATTTCGGAATAGCAAGGCGCGGGTTGAGATGGAGGGAGTTGTCGGAGCACAACGAGACAAAGATATATCTTAAATATTTCGGGCTAACAAGGCGCGGGTTGAAATTTCCGTATATACTACGTGTATAATGTCATTCAAAACTTTGAATTCATGTTATGTTCAATTAAAATATTTCGCTACGTGTATAATGCATGCAACCTACTACTCAAATGAACGTTTTGTGCATTCCAAACGTATATACTACCGCTTCAATATGAACTAAATTTGAATTCGTTTCTCTATTTGAATAAGAGCTACAGTAATGATTGTTGTGAATTCAAAGCATTTGAATTCGTTTCTCTGTTTTAATAAGATCTACAATCATCATTATTGTCAAGTTAAACCATCGTTTGTGTATTATCTTCACAGCACACCACATGATTAGTCTCGAGTTACATATGAACTACGTGTACTATATGAACTCGAACTAGATTTTTTGAATCCACTTTATTTTGATTTCAAATCACATTACATTTCTAGCTCTAGCTAGATCTTCATAATCTAAACCATGTCTCATATGTATAATGTGTTTATCACATTATGTATGGTGCCACGCCCCGTACGCCTACAAGTATTTAGATGTGAGTTGCAAACACCACACATTACCACAAATTCAAATAAAATGTGAGAATGTTCGATATATAGTATTGTTTAGATTGTTCGATATTTAGTTGTAAGCTGCAAACGCCACACATTATCACAAATTCAAATAAAATGTGAGATGGTTTGATGTATAGTATGGTTTAGATTGTTCGGCATTTAGCTGTGAGTTGCAAACGCCATGCATTATCACATTATGGTATAACATGTGCACAGCACGTGTATCACCGCTATATTCATGCATGCAATGTTTAAAACACTATGATCTCCTATTCAAATATATGAATCCGCTTTCATATCAAATTATGATCTTTGTTAGTCTCTTACACCCGCACAATCCTCTAACCTTTGTAGCTACCACTAACTTTCTCTCGTGCATGCACACGCCCTCCTCACCCTCCCCCTCCCTCGGCATTCTATCCACCGGGCACATTGATTTTTCTCTTTAGGTCGTTCTCTGTCACGACCGGTTTTCCAATAAAACATTTATTGAGAAACCGATCCCTTTTACGGACCAGTAGAGAAGAATCCTTCTTACTGGTAGACAACTTCTTGATTACAGACAAATCCAGGGGTACTAAATATAATACAAGGTTGAGCGGAGACTGCTCAACAATTTATTACAAGCACGCCGATATTAAACATAAAGGCGGATATGGTGGCATAACTACTGACTCGCAATAAAAGTGGTGGTGGATATGTCACAGTGAAGTGGGTGACATGACTTCTGGATCTAACAGCTCATCGAGCGTCGGAGTGAGGCTCGAGGACTCTTATTGAGGGTGGCGGAAGCGTATATAATACAAGTGACTGAAATCCAGGATCGCACGGGACTGACTGGGACTCCTCTAGGCGTCGGACTCACTATCAAACTCTTCATCCATGAGATCGCCTTCGTCAACATCTGGCCAAATCAACAAGCCAGGTGAGTACTATGAAAGGTGGTTCGTGCGATGGTGGAATACTCCGGTGGGTGCTGCAAACTCCAAATTGATGCGCGGGTCAGAGAGGTGGATGCACTAGGAGACTACTGGCATGAGCTGAGAGGTAGGGGTGCACGCACGTGAGTGAATCGTGCTGGATCCCGAAGCGGGTCGAGGCGGCTGGAGTTGGGGAAGAAGACTCCCTCGGGGGCTGCCCAGTGGCTTGGCGTGGTACAAGTGGTGTGTAGAGATGGTGCGGGCTCGAGTTCGGGCTCGGGACCTCCTTTTATAGGCGATCCGAGGGGGTGGCCGTGAACGGGATAACACCGGCGAGAAATTACGGCGAGGCAGAGGTCGGGCAGGGGTTTTAGGTTTCTAGGCATCATCGTGGTGGATCACTGATACCGTTTCTCTACTCAAACCTCGGTCGGGCTTGCGTAATGCACTGGCCCTCGACGGAACGGCCGTACGGGCACGACGGCGGCAGGGAGCACGCTCCGCGCCTTCCAGTTCACGACGACGGACCTGCAGCGCACGGTTGAGTGGACGGCCACGCGGTGGCCTCTGGTGGCTTGGGCGGTGCTGGACGGCGCCGTCCAACGCTGTGCCACTCTGGCAGCCGCAAAGGGCGCTGCTGCTGCCATTCACAAGGAGTCGCACCTCTGCCAGCTCGTCGCCGACGCCCGCAAGCTTCCAGGCGATCGTGCGGCGCAGGGATAAGAAGGAGGCACAGGGCGCAAGGTGCCACTGCAGCTACTGGCGAGATCGAGGAGAGGCTCTGAGGAAAACGACAGCGGCTTCTGAAACTGTTTATTGAACTTTCTGAACTTCGACAGTAACAGTGCCCTTCAGGTGTTCGACGATATGATTTGGCATGAGGAAAATATTTTTCTGGAGCTGGGACTTGGCGAGGTGACCTCTCGATGCATCCAGAGGCTGCAGGAGAAGGAAACAAATGAATTTCATCAAATTTGACAAATATGGTCCAAACTTGCAGCAAGCACAATTTGAAATATTTGAACTGGAGACCAGTGGATCTTCATGGATCTTGGTTGAGGGCTCTAAGGACTAGCCAGGGAAATTTTTTGGAGGCAAAACTCAAAGGAGAAATGGTAGTTCCTTTGTAAATCTCCAAGGGTCAAAATAGAGGACAGAAAAAGTTTTTGATAAGAAATAAATGGAAATAAAATCATGGGGGAGTTCAGCTTGCTGGATTTGAAGTTTATCTTGACACAAAGATGGGGAATGGCTTTTGGGAGGGGATTTTCACTTATGACATGGCAAGAGGAGATTTTGAAAGGGGAAAGGATCACTCCATAAGCCATAGGGCCATTTTGAAAAGAAAAGATTTTCAAAAACTTTTCCAATGAAAAACATTGGTGTTGAGCCAACACAAGATGAAAAACCTCCAAGACCAAAGATCAAGTCTTGGATGAAACCAAGCAAAAATACTTGTCATAAAAAGGAAGTTTTTGAGAAGGAGAGTCCTTTAGAAGAAAATTTTAAATAGCCTCCTTCAAATCAAATAAAGATTTTGATAAAAACCAAATAAAATTTTTGGGTGTCACAACACCTACCCCCTTAGGAAAAATCTCGTCCCCAAGATTTCAGCTGATCCTCAAATAGATGTGGGTGCTCTGCCTGAAGAAAATCCTCTCTTTCCCATGTTGCTTCATCCTCGGTGTGGTTGCTCCACTGAACCTTGAAAAATTTAATCGTTCTCTGACGGGTCCTCCTTTCAGACTCTTCCAATATTTTTACTGGCCGCTCTCTGTAGGTGAGGTCTGGTTGCACGTCAATGCTCTGATGAGATACATGCTTTTCCGGGATTCTCACACATTTCCTCAACTGTGAGACGTGGAACACGTCGTGGACGTCTGACAGCTCCTTGGGCAGGTCTAGCTGGTAGGCTACTGTGCCTCTTCGTGCAACCACACAGAAGGGTCCAATAAATCATGGGGCTAGCTTCCCTTTAATTTTGAACCGTTGCATGCCCCTCATAGGAGATACTCGTAGGTACACATATTCACCGGGTTCAAAGCTGACCTTACGATGTTTTCAATCGTAATAGCTCTTTTGTCAGCTTTGAGCTATCTTGAGTCTGTCCCTGATCTGTTTAACTTTCTCCTCGGCTTCCTTGAGCATGTCTGGGCCGAAGATACGACTGTCACCTGTTTCTGACCAGTTTAATGGGGTACGACATCTCCGTCCGTACAATGCTTCAAAAGGTGCCATTTGTAAGCTGGCTTGGTAACTGTTGTTGTATGCAAACTCGGCATACGGCAAACTTTCTTCCCAACTGGATCCATAGGTGAGAACATAGGCTCTCATCATGTCTTCTAGGATTTAGTTCACGCGTTCCGTTTGTCCATCAGTCTGGGGGTGGTATGCTGTACTGAATGCTAGTTGAGTGCCCAGAGCTTGTTGTAAGTGCTCCCAAAATTTTGAGACAAATTGAGTGCCCCGGTCGGATATTATGGTCTTTGGGACTCCATGCAGACAAACTATACGGGAGAGATAAAGCTTAGCAAGCCTTTGAGTGGAGTAGGTCGTCTTCACGGGAATGAAATGTGCTACCTTGGTTAGCCTATCTGTGATGACCCATATGGCATCATTTCCGCATTGTGATCGAGGTAGTCCGACGATAAAATCCATTCCAATTTCATCCCATTTCCACTCAGGTATCCTGTTGGGCTGTAGCAGCCCTGCTGGTTTTTGGTGCTCAGCTTTAATGCGCTGACACGAATCACAACAAGCAATGAATGTGGCTATATCCCTTTTCATACCGTGCCACCAAAATCTTTCCTGAATGTCTTTGTACATTTTGGTTCCTCCAGGGTGGATTGAATATGGGGCGGTGTGGCTTTCGGTTAGGATTTGCTGTTTAAGGTCCTCAATGTTTGGTACGCAAAGTCTGTCCCCGTACCATAATATCCCCTCATTGTCTGTGACGAACTCCGAAGCCTTGCCAAGGCTAATTTTTCTCTTTATACCTTAGATGCTGGGATGTCCATGCTGAGCCTTCTTAATTTGTTCCATTAGGGTGGGCTGTATCTACAGATTTGATATGCCGCCCTCCGCGACTATCACCATGTTGAGTTTGGCGAACTCCTGCTGAATTTCAGGCCTCAAGTTCGGTAGGCTGTCGTTGCCCGAGCTGGGGTTCCTACTAAGAGCATCTGCCACTACATTTGCTTTCCCTGGATGGTAGTGAATGCCGACATCATAGTCCTTGACTAATTCCATCCAGCGTCGTTGTTGTAAATTGAGCTCTGGTTGTGTGAAAATATATTTAAGGCTTTTATGATCCGTATATATTTCACAACGATTTCCCAGCAAAAAGTGTCTCCACTCTTTGAGTGCATGGATGACTGCTGCTAGCTCCAAGTCGTGAGTGGGATAATTTTTCTCAAGCTTCCGTAGTTGCCTGGAAGCATATGCGACAACTTTGCCGTCCTGCATCAATACACACCCGAGGCCCTTCCGGGATGCGTCACAATACACTTCAAAACTTTTGTGTATATCCGGCACAACCAAAACCGGTGCTGTTTTTAGTTTCTTTTTGAGTTCTTGGAAGCTTTTCTCGCACGCTTCAGTCCATACAAATTTATTGTCTTTCTTGAGTAACTGTGTCATTGGTTTTGCCACAGTAGAGAATCCTTCAATAATCCTTCGGTCATATCCATCCATTCCTAGGAAACTCCGTACATCTGTTACGTTGGCTGGTGGTTTCCAGTCAAGTATGGCTTTGACTTTTTCTGGGTCTACGGCCACGCCTTCTTGGGTCAATATATGGCCTAGAAAACCAACTTGTCTTAGCCAAAATTCATATTTGCTAAATTTGGCATACAATTGATGTTTCCTTAATTCTCCCAATACAATTCTGAGATGTTCAGCATGTTCTTCTGGTGTCCTTGAGTATACCAGAATATCATCAATGAACACCACAACAAATTTGTCCATAAATTTCATAAACACTTTGTTCATGAGGTGGACGAAATATGCGGGGGCGTTCGTCAGTCCAAACGGCATTACTGTGAACTCATATAATCCGTATCTGGAGGTGAATACCGTCTTAGGGATATCTTCTGTCCGTACTTTTAGTTGATGATACCCCGATCTTAAATAAATTTTTGGGAACACCTTGGCTTGTGCGAGCTGGTCAAACAGATCATTTATCCGTGGCATCGGATATTTGTTTTTGATGGTGACCATGTTGAGAGCTCGATAGTCTATACACAATCTCAGTGTCCCATCCTTTTTCTTGGCAAATAATACTGGTGAACCCCAAGGTGAGGAGCTGGCTCGTATAAATCCTTTGTCCAGTAATTCTTTTATTTGCTTCTTCAATTCTACCAATTCGGAGGGTGCCATTCTATAAGGCTTCTTATAAATGGGGGTGGTGCCAGGTGCTAGTTCAATGCTGAACTCTATCTCTCGGTCTGGCGGCATGCCTGGTAGTTCTTCAGGAAATACGTCGGGAAACTCGCACACCATTGGAACTTTTCTCAATTCTGAAATGTCCACCTTGTTCAACTTTGGTTGCCGTGACCGTGGTCTCTCTTGAGCTGTAACTTTTATTGTCTTGCCGTGATGGTGAGTGAGGATTACAGTCCGATTGAAGCAGTCAATAAATCCCTTGTTGGTGGTTAACCAGTCCATTCCTAGGATAACATCCAGTCCTTTATTTTCCAACACGATGAGATTCGCCTGAAACTTTAGTCCTTCAAACTCAATAATCACTCCTTGGCAGTAACTCTGGGTGATCTGCTTATTCCCGGGGGACTTGATGAGCATATACTTTTCAAAAGAAAGTATCGGAAAACCATGTTGCAAAACAAAACTCTTCGAAATGAACGAGTGAGAAGCTCCAGAATCAAACAAAACCGTGGCAGGTATTGTGTTGACAGGGAACGTACCGAGCACGATATCTGGGGCATTCTGTGCTTCTTCCTTGGTCACATGGTTCAGGTGACCCTTCTTGTGATTGTTGTTGGGATTGAAATTGTTATGCCTGGGGCTGGATTAATTCCACCATTGTTCGGCTTGGGTGCCGAGTTCCTTGGTTTTGGGCACTGTTTGGCATAGTGCCCTTCCTCTCCACAAGCATAGCAACTGACACCTGGACGGTATGTAATGTCCTTGTCCCTTGAATGGAAATGTTTGGTTGGCCTTAGAGCAGTGGTCGTGGACTTTCTCGCTTCATTCCTCTGAATATCAGTCTTGCTCCGATTGTTGCGAGCATGAGCCGTCTTGTCCCTCTTTCGCTTGCGAATATCCTCCAGACTGCGGCGCTCATTGTCCAACGTAATGGCCTTGTCAACCAGAGTTTTGAAATCTGGGAATGTGTGTACGACCAGTTGGCATTTTAGTGCTGGCGCCAGGCCGTCCAAAATTTTTTCCATCCTTTTGTTCTCAGTCATATGCTCATCGTAGGCGTAACGAGATAGTTGGGTAAACTGACTGTTGTATTCAGTCACTGTCATACCTCTCTGCTTGAGGTCATCAAACTCCCTTTTCTTGATTTTTATAATGCTCCTGGGGATGTGCGCCCCATGAAAACCTTCCTTAAACTCTTCCCAGGTGGTGTTATGTTCACTGGGGTGCATGTGTTGGAAATTTTCCCACCATGCGGCAGCTGCTCCAGTGAGGTAGTGAGGTGCATAAAGCACCTTCTCATGATCTGAACATTGAGCAATAATCAACTTTCTTTCGATGTCTCGAAGCCAATCATCGGCTTCAAGCGGCCTATCAGTGTGAGAGAACGTTGGAGGACGTGTCTTCTGTAGTTCAGACAACTTGGAATGCGGCTGGTATGGCTCACGGTGATTTCCCATATTGATGACGTGATTCATCATTTCCTGGTGTTGCTGTTGGCTTTGTTCGAAAAGGCGGCATACTTGAGATAAGGCTGCCTCGCTGTCCTGTTGACTAGACTGCCCCTGTGTGAAGTTGTTGCTTGTCTGTGTTCCAAAAACTTCTTCCGGTGGATTTGGCATGGAACGAGTCCACGGACGAGACATTTTCCACTCTGGGGGTATTATTTTGCAAAACTCATGAGAAGAACTGTGTGGCACAAGGAAAATTTTGCAAAGGAAAACATTTAAAAGACCTCAAGAATTTTTTTAAAAAAAATTGATTGCGTACGGAGAAGGACTGCACACTACATATCTTACACGCGATACGCAAACATACGATACATCACTCAGGATGTGCGTACACAATCCTGACATGTTATTTAGGCTAGTGCACTTCTTCGAGTCCCTACATGATGCGCACACAAACTACTTCTCACCAAACCTATGTACATATAAACATATCATACAAGCGAGTACAACACACGGTTGCTAGGCGCACTCAGTCGGAGATGGTGAGGATGTCCTTCTGCCTGCCGAGGGTAAGACCCAGCGGCGCAGGAGACTCAACCTCCACCTCCTCCCTAATAGGCTCCAGGCGCATAGCACTGCGCTGAGGAGAAGGTACGGGTGCGGCAGGCGGTGCAGCTCTGACGGGAGTAGGAGCAATGACCTGGTCAAATTCCTCAGTGGTAGGCAGACGGCGAGCGGTGGCCAAAATGGCAGGTGAATAGGATGCTGAGGACGAGACGAAAGTCAGTGGCGGTGCCATGTGGAGAAGCTCCCTCCTGTTGGCCGAACAGCCCCGAACTAAGTCCATCCGGGCAGCCACAAGATCGTCCACGAGGTTGTCGAAAGCTGCCTCCAGAGCTTTGAGATACTCAACAAGCATCTCGATAGCTTCATCCCTCTCCCCTTATGGCAGGCGAATGCATAGTGACAAGTATATGGCACATGGCATGGGAGGTAGCGGTAGCGACGAGTCTTCATCGTAGGAAGAATATCCCGAAGGCGAGCTATTGCCTCACGGGCAGCCATCTGCATGGCATGCCTCTCCGTAGGCATGGCCCTTCCCACAAAACGGAAGTGGCGAGACGCAGAACATCCTCCCTTGAATTGCACCACGGCCTGGTGCATAGATACGTCGTCGCTGAGCTTGTGCTGGTAAAGCGTGAACTCCGGACGAGTCGCTGGCCCGATCGTGAGCTTGGTGATGGAGACGAGAAGTTTGACAAACCCCTCAGGCACATTAGTGAACACCCGAGTCTCGCAGTCGCTGCCAGCCATCTACAAAAGTAGGCAAAAATTCTGAGTAGTCAAATCATAAATTTATGATGGCCAACAGAAAATAACTACATTTGCAAAATGCTGAAAAAGCACTAAAAACGCTAATAACCGATTAGCGATCGCACCTAGTGGCTTCCTACAGTCAGCCTGGCTCTGATACCAAGCTTGTCACGACCGGTTTTCCAATAAAACATTTATTGAGAAACCGATCCCTTTTACGGACCAGTAGGGAAGAATCCTTCTTACTGGTAGACAACTTCTTGATTACAGACAAATCCAGGGGTACTAAACATAATACAAGGTTGAGCGGAGACTGCTCAACAATTTATTACAAGCACGCCGATATTCAACATAATGGTGGATATGGTGGCATAACTACTGACTCGCAATAAAAGTGGTGGTGGATATGTCACAGTGAAGTGGGTGACATGACTTCTGGATCTAACAGCTCATCGAGCGTCGGAGTGAGGCTCGAGGACTCTTATTGAGGGTGGCGGAAGCGTATATAATACAAGTGACTAAAATCCAGGATCGCACAGGACTGACTGGGACTCCTCTAGGCGTCGGACTCACTATCAAACTCTTCATCCATGAGATCGCCTTCGTCAACATCTGGCCAAATCAACAAGCCAGGTGAGTACTATGAAAGTACTCGCAAGACAGTTTGGACATAAGATATAACAAATGTAAACATGATGCATCTGAACAGATTAATAGAGCGCAGTCAGATAATAAAATAGCTATGCATGGGAAATAAAAAGGAAGTCGGGCGGTAGTCCTCCCGAAATCCCAATGTAATACTGCATGCTAATCGAGTGTCTGAAATGACTCCTCGAAAGGATAAAAATAATTTAACAATGCCGCAGTCGGGCGTCTAGGCGACACCACATAAAGGGCTTATAATGGAATATAAACGACAGTGCGTGCCACAGTCGGACGTCTGAGCGACATCACATAAAGGGCTTATATCAAAATAAATAACGAGAGTGCCACAGTCGGACGTCTAAGCGACATCACATAAAGGGCTTATCTCAAAAGTAAATAACGAGAGTGCCACAGTCGGACATTTGAGCGACATCACATAAAGGGCTTATATCAAAAGTAAATAACGAGCGTGCCACAGTCGGACGTCTGAGCGACATCACATAAAGGGCTTATATCAAAAGTAAATGACAAGAGTGCCACAGTCGGACGTCTGAGCGACATCACGTAAAGGGCTTATATCAAGAGTAAATGACAAGAGTGCCACAGTCGGACGTCTAAGCGACATCACGTAAAGGGCTTATATTTCATGACTTGAAATTTTAGTAGCTCATTAATTTAAATCATTTCAAGGTAATACTCAGGTACGAGATAATAAAAGGGTTAGTCCATCCACAGGAATAACATTCAACCAGGTTTACCACTCAAGCTTGTTCACCGGGGGTTTCCACGGAGACTGACACAGAGACTGACATGGATATGGATATGCTGGCCATGGTCTTTGACCATAGACACGATGACTCGGAAGGTTTTGACTCTGCAGAGTTTGTACTCTTAACCACAGCCAACGGATTTCAGTAGTCACGGGGGACTAGTTCCGTTTACGGTATTTTAGGAGAAACACATCTAATCAGTACACACCCATTCCACATTCCGATGCCAGGAATCACCCCAAGCAATGTTCAAGAAAAACTTTGAGACGGGGAGGCTACAACCTCGCGTAGCATGGGATGATATTTACACCGCGCGCTCTAAGGGGTGCCCCCCTCTCGGTCCCAACCGGAAACACCCATGCCCCCTGACCGGATGACTGGCTTTAATCCAGGGCCATGGAACCCTCATCCCGGCCCCTCTATTTGGTGTGTATACGGAAAGAGGTTTGCAACTTACTAAACCGTATTGTTTGTAGAAAACATGTGGCAGCACGAAAGGGGAAGAACGGTAACGTGGCTCAGTCCACGTTAACGTCGGAGTTTATTGGGTGACATAAGACTGGCATGCTACAACAATACCATCTTACTACCTCTCATGTCACCACATGATAGGTCATCTCTCATCAAAGACCACAGTAAACTTCGAAGCACACGGTTAGTTGCCTTGCATACAACGTAACACTCACCGATGCTCATATGCCATGCACAAACCATTCAAGCAAACATGCAAAACACTCATCATATCAAAGGTTCAAGCATGCTTGCCTGGTTCGGAGAAGTCGGAGTCTAGCTCGGCGAAGTTCGCGGCTCCGTCACCTCCTCCGGAACCTACGGTATAACGAAACCGTATACTAACGTGAAAACCGTTGCGTGTATGAAAATTGTTCCAATTTTTTTCCAAATAAATACTATAAAAAACTAGACAAAATACAAGACTGACAGAAAAGGAATCAATCAAAAAGCATCTTTTATTAAAAAGATATAAAGGTTTTAGTCCAAGCACTAATCTGTGATGAAACAGAAAAGATCCAGGGACTTGTTTGAGAAAACAGAAAACGGTTCGGTAGGAAATACGTTAGCCCAGAGAGAAAACACATTTTGCCCGAAGGCGCTTTCAGAAAACGGTTCGAAGGGGAAAGGAGAGAGGCTGAAGGGGGGGTCCCACCTGTCAGGTTCAAAACCCAACCGAGCTCGCCGGCGCCCGAAGGCTGCGGTGGTCGCCGGCGTTGAACCACGGCGAGGCAGAGTGATCGGAGGGTACCTACGGGTTCAGGGTGTTCTTCCGTGTCGGTGGGTGGTGGACTTGACCGTCGGAGAGCACCACGTCGACGGCGACCCTATCTCCGGCGGACGGTGGTTCGGGCGATGGTGGAATACTCCGGTGGGTGCTGCAAACTCCAAATTGATGCGCGGGTCAGAGAGGTGGATGCACTAGGAGACTACTGGCATGAGCTAAGAGGTAGGGGTGCACGTACGTGAGTGAATCGTGCTGGATCCCGAAGCGGGTCGAGGCGACCGGAGTTGGGGGAGAAGACTCCCTCGGGGGCTGCCCAGTGGCTTGGCGTGGTACTAGTTGTGTGTAGAGATGGTGCCGGCTCGAGTTCGGGCTCGGGACCTCCTTTTATAGGCGATCCGAGGGGGTGGCCGTGAACGGGATAACGCCGGCGAGAAATTACGGCGAGGCAGAGGTCGGGCAGGGGGTTTAGGTGGCTAAGCATCATCGTGGTGGATCACTGATACCGTTTCTCTGCTCAAACCTCGGTCGGGCTTGCGTAATGCACTGGCCCTCGACGGAACGGCCGTACGGGCACGACGGCGGCAGGGAGCGCGCTCCGCGCCTTCCAGTTCACGACGATGGACCTGCAGCGCACGGGTGAGTGGATGGCCACGCGGTGGCCTCTGGTGGCTTGGGCGGTGCTGGACGGCGCCGTCCAACGCTGCACCACTCTGGCAGCCGCAAAGGGCGCTGCTGCTGCCATTCACGGGGAGGCGCACCTCTGCCAGCTCGTCGCCGACGCCCGCAAGCTTCCAGGCGATCGTGCAGCGCAGGGATAAGAAGGAGGCACAGGGCGCAAGGTGCCACTGCAGCTACTGGCGAGATCGAGGAGAGCCTCTGAAGAAAACGACAGCGGCTTCTGAAACTGTTTACTGAACTTTCTGAACTTCGACAGTAACAGTGCCCTTCAGTTGTTCGACGATATGATTTGGCATGAGGAAAATATTTTTCTGGAGCTGGGACTTGGCGAGGTGACCTCTCGATGCATCCAGAGGCTGCCTGAATTTTCTCAGATTTTTAGGAGAAGGAAACAAATGAATTTCATCAAATTTGACAAATATTGTCCAAACTTGCAGCAAGCACAATTTGAAATATTTGAACTGGAGACCAGTGGATCTTCATGGATCTTGGTTGAGGGCTCTAAGGACTAGCCAGGGAAATTTGTTTGGAGGCAAAACTCAAAGGAGAAATGGTAGTTCCTTTGTAAATCTCCAAGGGTCAAAATAGAGGACAGAAAAAGTTTTTGATAAGAAATAAATGGAAATAAAATCATGGGGGAGTTCAACTTGCTGGATTTGACGTTTATCTTGACACAAAGATGGGGAATGGCTTTTGGGAGGGATTTTCACTTATGACATGGCAAGAGGAGATTTTGAAAGGGGAAAGGATCACTCCATAAGCCATAGGGCCATTTTTAAAAGAAAAGATTTTCAAAAACTTTTCCAATGAAAAACATTGGTGTTGAGCCAACACAAGATGAAAAACCTCCAAGACCAAAGATCAAGTCTTGGATGAAACCGAGCAAAAATACTTGTCAACAAAAGGAAGTTTTTGAGAAGGAGAGTCCTTTAGAAGAAAAATTTAAATAGCCTCCTTCAAATCAAATAAAGATTTTGATAAAAACCAAATAAAGTTTTTGGGTGTCACATTCTCCCAGAGTCTCCACAACTCCTTTCCGACACACACCGATCGATAAACCTCTCCAGCGATGCCTGCCTACAACATACACACACACCTTCAATCTCCTCCTTTATGTGTCCTTGCCTCGTGTCTCTCATATGGTCAGACACACGTGTAAACTCTCACCCCTCTTTTCATCGATCTCACAACCGCACACTCCTCCCCCTATCTAGCTAGTAGTTGGGCCTCTCGCACCACCTCCTAGCTCCATTCTCTCTGTCTATCCGTCTCGCTGGGCCTTATTTGCCTCTGACAAATGGACATACACCGACCGATCTCTCGCTATACATATAGCTAGCTAGGTCCTTATAACTCGTTTTTACCCACACGTCAATCGATCTACCTCATTAGTTGTGTCTCTCCCTTCCTCCGACAAACAACAATTGATCTACCGATCTAGTTAGGTTTTCTTACCAAACACATGGTTCCCCTTCATCATCCATGGATGCGTCCCGATAGATCTATCACACACAGGCACCCACAGAAACACATCCCCACTCTTCACTAGTGCAGAACAGGCCTTTATCACAGGTTCGTAAGGGCCTTTAGTGCCGGTTCTACAACCGGCACTATGGAGTGGAGACTAAAGGCCCCCCCCTTTAGTACCGGTTCGGCACGAACCGGCGCTAAAGTGCCACCACATGGCACGAGCCATGCCCGGGTGCTGGTAGACCATTAGTACCGGTTGGTAGCACCAACCGATACTAAATGTTTGGGGGGGTTTTGGTTTTAATTTTAATTTTTCCATTAATTTTGTGTTTTCCATTTAATTCTATTTTGTTTGCTGGTATTTTACGATACTACATATTGTACACGTTATGCATATATATAAATAGATTTTCTCGTAGAACTGATCATATATATATAATCGAATGTCTCATAACCACCATTAATTATTCACACATACACATGTATATATATATACAATTTCTCCTACATGTTGCCTTGGTGCCTTCGGAGCACGATGACAAGTGGTTCATGGGGGCGGTAGCGGGTAATAGTATTATCCTTTGGGATCTATGACCTGGTCGAGCAAAAATCCCGCTATTTCCTCTTGAAGTGCTCGTATGCGCTCCTCTGATAGGAGCTTGTCCCGCACCTCTTTGAATTGTTAAGAAGGAGATCAATATGCATGTGTATTAGTTGTGTGACTAGATATCGACAATCATGTAAGATTTGTGAATATTGTTCCGGCAAACGTACCCAGTCTTGTCTATCAGATCTGCTCCTTTCGGACGCCATCGTGCGAATGTTCTCGCAAACGTAGTATGCACACACTTCAGTCCCCGGCGCCTGCTTCAGGGCCTTTACGACAATAGAATTTAATCAGATAATAATTAATCAAGCATGTTAATTAATTAATGGTATTGAATCAAGAATTAAAGAGATGGTAGCTAGCTAGCTAGTACTACTTAATTACTTACCTTGGGTCGATACCAACATAGCTTTTGTCGTCATTTTCCTGGAGTCACCTTGATGTACTTTGCCCAAGCCCTGCCCGCTGGCAAAGAAAATTAATAAAGGGGTTATTAAAAATAGTTCATATCAGGAAATGACGAACTAAATAGGCCGAGATATAGTTAATAATGATTGAAATAACCTGTCGACTATCCCCTTCACGATGCTGTAGTCACTATTTTTTTTAAGTAGTGAGTCCAGTACTTCAACTTTTCCTTCGTCAACTTTAATGTCTAACAAGATCTAGTGGAAGCTGCATGCGCATACGTTTGCATCTATACATTAAGCGGGCATGTGCATAACACTAATCAACTATAACCCTAAACCCTATACACTTATTAACATCTAGCTAGTAAGCAAAAACAGAATTTGTAGTACAAGACAGTGTGACTCACTCGAAGTTGTAAGGAAGTAGTATATCTTCATTGTTATTGAGGCGCTTCAAGAACTCTAGCATGCATTTCTCTACATCTTGTCTACACCATTCCAATTTCCATGTGCATTCATTAACGGTATTTGGGTCAATGAACCCAATGTCATAGCGTCCAGCTTTTTTCATTTCATACATCTTCATCCTGCATAATATCACAGAGAAGAATATATAGTGAGGATATATAAATACAGGTAATTAATGACCAATGAATGAGCACTAGAGCTAGCTTGAGACTTAAATTACAGAAAGAAATCACTTACAGACAGTAGCAACTGACGATAGATTTGTCGAGTGCATCTTGATTGAATAACTGAAATAGTTCTGAATACTCAATGGCCAGAGCTTTCTTATGGAAGTAATGATCTTCCTCGACTTGCACCATGAGGGACTCTCGATTGGAAATCTTGGTAATTTTCATGTACCAATCATGCAATTCATACATTCTCGTTGGGAGGTTCTTGACCTCCTCAGGCTCGACCAAAGGTTGGCCCCGGACATATTTCCGTTTTATTTCCTCCTCTCTAAGCAGAGGCATGGGCTCGATCTCGAGGAGTTGTCCAACAGTGATCTTGAGCATTTCAGCCTGCATTATATGCTCCTCGGTTATTACCACATCACCCAGCTCGGGAACGTAAACGGTTTGCCCACAATAATATTGGGCGCGCCTACTCTCATGTGTTGTTGGCACAACAAGCGGGGGGGGGGGGGGGTCGATTGCGCCGCCTGTTCTCCCAGCTGGGGAACGGTTTTCCCGCATTTTTTGACAGCTTCTTGTTGGCTCGAGCTCGAGCTCGCTTCTTTCTGTAGTCGTGCTCGATGTGCCTTCTTGATTTGGCGCTCATAGTCTGAGTCAACAGGCTTGGGAGCTGGTGGTCTAGCCATACGAATGAAGTGGTCAATCTTTTCCTCAGGCACTTTCTCCCTCGGCGGCGTTGCCGGTTTCGGTCGAAAATGAGCGTCCACTTCGGCCCGCACTATTGCATCATTTTGCTCCTCGGTCATGTCGTAAGGCCTCTGAGGAAGAGGAGCGAGGCTGCTTGGACCATATTTATATCGCTTGTCTCTGCCTATACTTTCTGTACTACCTCGACTCGTACCGCTACGCACCATAGCTGTGGCGTGTCCCTTCTGCGATTGCTTAGGCGGCGGAGACGGCTGACGTGGCTTAGTTGGAGCAGGAGGAGTGGCCTGACGCTGTGCCGGACTTGAAGCAGGAGGTGTGGCCTGACACGGTGTCGGACTTGAAGCAGGAGGTGTGGCCTGACGCTGTGCCGGACATGAAGCAGGAGGTGTGGCCTGACACGGTGGCGGACTTGGAGGAGCGTGAGTCTACTGACACGGTGGCGGACTTCGAGGAGGAGTCGGCAGACGCGGTGTCGATGGACTTCGAAAGATGATGCAATCCTTTTTCCATAGGATGAAACGATGTATGGCCTCTCCTAGTGTTTGCTCATCGTCACATCCAGGAATGTCAAGCTCTAGCCCCGAATATGTGCCCACCACCTCATCAACTAAGACACGAGCATAGCCCTCTGGAATCGGGGCGCAATGGAAGGTTGCTCCGGGGGTAATTGTAAAAGCAACGACATTCGCCACCTTCATGGATATGTTCTTCATTTAGTAGTGTAGCTCACAGTTAGTGTTCTCTACGATGTCATCCACAGGGTATGTATCCAGTAGTGCGTCGCCCGTGGCGGAACCAACGCTGCTTATCGGCATGGATGGGACGGTGCTATCCAATGCTGGATGATCATCTGCTTGCTGCTGCCGCTGCTGAGACCCCCTTTCCTGGCTAAGTGAGTCGATCTGCTGCTGCTGCTGCTGGAATTTGAGTGCCAAGTCCGCGTGCCTTGCTTCTAGGCCTTGAAGGCGTTTCGCATCCTGCTTCCTCTGCTCCTCCTCCAGGTTCCTCTTCTTCTCCTCCTCCATCTTGTTTCTTGCACGGGTCCTATAGTCGTTGTTCCATTCCGAAAAGCCCTAATACCAGGGAATAACGCCCTTGCCTCGTATTCTTCCCGGGTGTTCTGGATTTCCCAGGGCGCACGTAAGCTCGTCGTTCTCTCTGTTGGGCGTGAACACCCCCTTTCGAGCATCTTCTATTGCGTCAAGTAACTTTTGTTCTGCTCCATTTAGACTTGCCTTCTTCGAAACCAGGCCTGTCTTCGGGTCCAACGCCCCCCATGCGCATAGAACCAAGTTCTGCACCTGGGGGCCAGCTCCTAGTAACCGGAGTGACCCCTGCATTCTCCATGTCTTGCTCAGACTTATCCCACTTAGGCATTGCCACCGCGTAGCCACCTGGACCCAGCCTATGGAACTGCATCTTTTTTGCGGCATTGGCCTTGTTTTTTCTCGACCGTTCCTTAGATAATTCTGATTCCTTGAATTTCATGAAAGCGGGCCAGTGTTCTCTTTGCTTCTCCAGTGTTCCTTTGAATTCTGGAGTCTTCCTTTCTGCAGCGAGGTAGTTGGCCCATACAGTTTTCTTGTGGGTGTTGAATGCAATTGCCATCTTCTTAAGAGCAGCGTCCTTGACTTTCTGCACATCTGCATCAGTGAAATAATCTGGTAGGGTGAAATGTTCCATCAGAGATTCCCAAAGCTTTTGTTTTGCTCTGTCATCGACCCAAGTAACATCTGGGCGTTTAGTTTTTGGCTCTTTCCATTCTTGAATGGAGATCGGGAGTTGGTCCTTCACCAGAACTGTGCACTGACGAACAAACCTGCTCGCAATGTTCTTAGGCGTGAGGGGTTCGCCACTAGCTTTGATGGAATCGATGTTGTACTTTACACCCTCCTTCAACTTTTTGCTCGGGCCGCGCTTTGTCCTGCTGTCTGTAGAAGCAGATGTGCTCGATCCGGAGGGCTGAAAGAAGAAAGATCGATTCGTTAATATATCTTCAAATAAAAAAACATGTAATGATTACTAGATGCCTGCTTATATAAATATACCTCGCCGGTAGTCTTTGTTATTTCAAGATCAACATTGTATTCATCATCATAATCATTTTATGCATCATCATAATCATAATCATAGTTCATGACTTAATCAGCTCGGTCGTCGAGATCGAATATCTTATCATCACCCTCCTCGGTATTGTTCAGATATTGGGAGCCGTCATTTGCTTCATTCAGATCATCTGGCCTGCTAGGGCTGTGTATGATCTCGAACAGGGCCTCTTCTCCCTCTCTCCCGGTATTGTCTGCCATAGCTTTTATTTAACTAATACAGAAGAAATGTAAAACAATTAAGTATTCAAATTACAATGCATGGATGCAATCAATAGGGAAAAACTGAATCATATAGTACATAATATGCATCGTCTCGAATAATATATAATCTCGAATACATCATCTCGAATAATATATAATCTCGAATACATCGTCTCGAATAATATATAATCTTGAATACATCGTCTCGAATAATATATAATCTCGAATACATCACTGGCTAGGTAGCTAATAAAGATCGAATACTATAGAAGAATCTAGGCCACTCGCGGTTCCTGGGGTGCGGGCGGTGGACACCCAAAGACAAGGAACCATCACAGGATCATATCTCCGGTCATCTGCCCAAAGAACCTGCTAGGTATTGGAGAACCTGGCGTCCATAGCAGCCATGTAGCGATGGGCGTGCTCGTCCTCCACCCTGACAGGACGACGCACCACCTCCGGCGGTGCCGGCTCCCTCTGCACCGAATGTGGCCCACGCGAACACCACCAAAGGAGATCAGGATCGACGACGGGACCCGAGGCCGGGTTCCTCACCAAGCGGCGCGCCCCTCCAGGTAGCACCTCCCAGTGCCAGCCCGGCGGAGCCCAATCCCGGACATGGGTCAGCCGGACGTCGTGGCGAACGGGTCGACGGCGAGGATGCGGGCCAGGCATCTTCGAGAACAAATACTATATGCCCGTAAAAAGTAACATTTTTTAAATGATTGGATTGTGATAACTAAAATTCTATATGCAAATTCTAACAATTTGACATTAATCTAATTCATCTAACTAAAGCTAATTCTAAAATTTCTAACATTTCTATATATATAACTAATATTTCTATAACATTTCTAATATTTCTATAACTAAAAAACAGAAAAATTGCTAACATTTCTATAAATATTTCTGTAACTTAAAAATAGAAAATTTATAACATTTCTATATAACTAACATTTCTAATATTTCTATAACTAAAAAACAGAAAAATTTCTAACATTTATAATAATATTTCTATAACTAAAAAACAAAAAAAAATTCTAAAATTTCTATAAATATTTCTATAACTAAAAACATAAAAATTCCTAAGAATTTTACAACTAATTAACAATGTGTGTGTGTGTGGACATGGCGGCCGGGGCAGGCGCTCACCGGCGAGGCGAGGCGACGGGGGGCGGCGACGGGGACGGCGATGACGCGGATGGCGACGATGGGGATGGGGACGGGGCGACGACGACGGGGACGGGGACGGCTGGGGCGGCGACGACGGGGACGGGGCGGCGACAGGGGCGTCGACGAGGGGTGGCGATGGGTTCGTCGACGGGGGCAGCGACGGGGGCGGCGGGCGACGGGGCAGAGGAGAAGAAGCAGATGGAAACTGACGAAATTTTCCTAGTGCTGCTTATATAGGATGGGCCTTTAGTACCGGTTGGAGCCACCAACCGGTACTAAAGGTCAAATTTGGCCAGCCCAAGCGGCGGGAAGCGCACCCCTTTAGTACCGGGTGGTGGCACCAACCGGTACTAAAGACCCCCCTTTTGTACCGGTTGGAGCCACCACCCGGTACTAAAGGGTGTGCGCTGCCAGGCGAGGGGCGCAGAAGTTTAGTCCCACCTCGCTAATTGAGGAGCGCCAGGACCAGTTTATAAGCCCCGACGCGGGCACTGCATTAAGCTCCTCTCAATAGCAGGCCTTCTGGGCCTACCTCTCCTACTCTGCCTGTGGGCCTATTGGGCTTGCGGGCCTGCATCCTGGCCCAACTACAGGTTGGGTTTCTAGTTGTATGCAGGCCGCTCTGGCCCAGTAGGTGGGCTTTTTTATTTTCTTATTTATTTTTGGTTTATTTATTTTTAAGTTGTTTTTTGCTGTATTTAGAGTTTCTTTGGGAATAGTTTTGCTTTAGGTACAAAAAATTACAAAGTTTCTGTTAGTGCCGGTAGTTTACAAATTTGAATAGTTTACATTTTGAATTATTTGAAATTTGTGTGAATCACTAGTTTGTGAATAACTTAACTTTGAAAATAGATTTTCAGTGATTCTTTTTTCTTATGTTTAATATTAGTGTGTTTATCATTATATTCAATTTGGTAATGCTTAGGTTATTTAAAAAATGAAATCCCTTTGTAACGGATGAGTTTTCGTCCGAAACCCTGATACTTCGAAAGAGATTGTCCATTTTATACACGAAATGCATCCAGTTTTTGCGGTAACCCTCTCTACTTTTTTGCACATGCTATGTGGGTGAAATTATGAAACCATGCCAACTTTCAACCTTTTCTGAGTTCATTTGAAATGCTTTTCAATTTCAGGGTCATTTAGCTGAAAAATCAGTAAATGCATGAAAGAATTTGTTTGCACATAAAATTTCTTCGTGTTTCAAATGCCAAAACACATAACTACCCTAACTATTACAGAGATTCCCTCCTGGGTGTGAAACACAGAAGAAATTGACGATTGTGAAGCCGATCACATCCCAGATCTTTGGGTGTGAAACTTTTTCTTCGCGTATGTCCCTTTGCACCGTAGCCATGGAAAATCTTCATCATTTAACTGGATGCTCGGGTCAATATTCACTGTGAATGGAGCAATTTCATCAAACTTTTCATAATCTTCTGACATGTCTGTCTTGTCATCCACTCCCACGATGTTTCTCTTCCCAGAAAGAACTATGTGGCGCTTTGGCTCATCATATGATGCATTCGCTTCCTTATCTTTTCTTTTTCTCGGCTTGGTAGACATATCCTTCACATAGAAAACCTGTGCCACATCATTAGCTAGGACGAATGGTTCATCTGCATACGCAAGATTCTTGAGATCCACTGCTGTCATTCCATACTGCGGGTCTTCCGTTACCCCATATCGTGTCATATTGACCCATTTGCACCGAAACAAAGGGACCTTCAAATCACGTCCATAGTCAAGTTCCCATCTCTCCTCTATGTAACCATAATATGTTTCCTTTCCCGTCTTGGTTGTTGCATCAAAGCGGACACCACTGTTTTGGTTGGTGCTCTTCTTATCTTGGGCGATCGTGTAAAATGTATTACCATTTATCTCGTACCCTTTGAAAGTCATTATATTCGTAGATGGTAACTGGGACAGCGAGTACAGGTCATCTTCAATAGAGGCGTCATGCATGGTACGTGTCTGCAACCAGCCGGCGAAACTCCTAGTTTGTTCACGTGTAATCCAGCCATCAGACCGCTCCGGCTGTTTGGAGCGTAGAAAATTCTTGTGTTCATCCATATACGGAGCCAACAAGGCGGAATTCTGTATAACTGTGTAGTGTGCTTCAGTGAGAGAATGTCCGTCCATACATATTTTTTAATTCCCTCCTAGCGTGCCTTTTCCATCCAGTCTGCCCTTATGCCGCGATTCAGGAAGACCAATCGGCTTAAGGTCAGGAATAAAGTCAATACAAAACTCAATGACCTCCTCATTTTCATGGCCCTTGGAGATGCTTCCTTCTGGCCTAGCACGGTTATGAACATATTTCTTTAAGACTCCCATGAACCTCTCAAAGGGGAACATATTGTGTAGAAATACAGGACCCAAAACGCTAATCTCTTCGCATAGGTGAACTAGGACGTGCGTCATGATGTTGAAGAAGGATGGTGGGAACACCAACTCGAAACTGACAAGACATTGCACCAAATCATTCTCTAACCTTGGTATGATTTCTGGATCGATTACCTTCTGAGAGATTACATTGAGGAATGCACATAGCTTCACAATGGCTAATCGAACGTTATCCGGTAGAACCCCCCTCAATGCAACCGGAAGCAGTTGCGTCATAATCACGTGGCAGTCATGAGACTTTAGGTTCTGGAACTTTTTCTCTGCCATGTTTATTATTCCCTTTATATTCGACGAGAAGCCAGACGGTACCTTAATACTGAGCAGGCATTCAAAGAAGATTTCCTTCTCTTCTTTTGTAAGAGCGTAGCTGGCATGAGCCTGATGTATGCCGTCTTTTCCATGCATACGCTGCTGGTCCTCCCATGCCTCAGGTGTATCTTTTGTCTTCCCATACACGCCCAAGAAGCCAAGCAGGGTCACACAAAGATTCTTCGTCACGTGCATCACGTCGATTGCAGAGCGGACCTCTAGATCTTTCCAATAGGGCAGGTCCCAAAATATAGATTTCTTCTTGCACTTGGGTGCGCGTCCGTCAGCGTCATTCGGAACAGGTTGTCCGCCAGGACCCTTTCCAAAGACTACCTTCAAATCCTTGACCATATCATGTACATCAGCACCAGTACGGTGGCGAGGCTTCGTCCGGTGATCTGCCTCACCTTTGAAATGCTTGCCTTTCTTTCTTACGGGATGCCTGCTCGGACGAAATCGACGATGTCCCAAGTACACATTCTTCCTACAATTGTCCAAATATATACTGTCGGTATCATCCAAACAGTGCGTGCATGCGCGGTATCCCTTGTTTGTCTGTCCTGAAAGCTTACTGAGAGCAGGCCAATCATTGATGGTCACGAACAGCAAGGTCTTTAGGTCAAATTCTTCCCCCATGTGCTCATCCCACGCACGTATACCTGTTCCATTCCACAGCTGTAAGAGTTCTTGAACTAATGGCCTTAGGTACACATCAATGTCGTTGACGGGTTGCTTAGGGCCTTGGATGAGCACTGGCATCATAATGAACTTCCGCTTCATGCACAACCAAGGAGGAAGGTTATACAAACATAGAGTCACATGCCAGGTGCTATGGTTGCTGCTCTGCTCCCCAAAAGGATTAATGCCATCTGCGCTTAGACCAAACCATGCGTTCCTTGCGTCATCTACAAACTCCTTCCCGTACTTTCTCTCAATTTTTCTCCACTGCGACCCGTCAGCGGGTACTCTCAACTTTCCGTCTTTCTTACGGTCTTGTCTGTGCCATTGCATCGCCTTGGTATGCTCTTTGTTTTGGAACAAACGTTTCAACCGTGGTATTATAGGAGCATACCACATCACCTTGGCAGGAATCTTCTTCCTGGGGCGCTCGCCCTCGACATCACCAGGGTCATCGCACCTGATCTTATAGCGCAATGCACCGCATACCGGGCAAGCGTTCAAATCCTCGTACTCACCGCGGCAGAGGATGCAGTCATTAGGGCATGCATGTATCTTCTGCACCTCTAACCCTAGAGGGCAGACAACCTTCTTTGCTTCGTACATACTCTCGGGCAATTCGTTGTCCTTTGGAAGCATATTCTTTATCATTACCAGAAACTTTCCAAATCCCTTGTCAGAGACACCATTCTCTGCCTTCCATTGCAGCAATTCCAGTGTGGTGCCCAACTTTTTCTTGTCATCTTCGCAATTCGGGTACAAGAATTTCTTGTGACCCTCTAACATGCGCTGCAACTTCTTCTTCTCCAAATCACTTGCACAGTTTCTCTTTGCGTCGGCAATGGCCCGACCTAGATCACCAGCGGGCTCATCTGATGCCTCTTCTTCAGCTTCTTCCCGCATTGCCGGCTCAGCTTCTTCCCCCATTGTTGTATCATCGTATTCAGGGAATCCATGGCCAGGATAGTTGTCGTCGTCCTCTTCTTCTTCATTGTCTTCCATCATAACCCCTCTTTCTCCGTGCTTGTTCCAAACATTATAGTGGGCAATGAAACCGGACTTAAACAAGTGGACGTGAATGGTTCTTGATGTAGAGTAATTGTGATCATTCTTACAGACTAAACATGGACAAGGCATAAAACCATCCGCCCGCTTGTTTGCCTCAGCCGCACGCAGAAAAGTTTGCACTCCATTAATGAACTCGGGAGAGCATCGGTCATCGTACATCCATTGTCGGCTCATCTTCATTACACAACACCGAATAGACCAAATTAATACAAGTTCATACATAAAGTTCATACAAGACTTAAATGCCACAAAAAAATAACTCTCTAACTAAAGAATTTAAATGCAACAACAAATGCGATCAAGATCGCAACTAAGGTAACAATTGATCCAACAGCATAATGATACCAAGCCTCACTATCAATGGCATATTTTCCAATCTTTTTAATCTTCAAGCGCATTTTCTCCATCTTGATCTTGTGATCATCGACGACATCGACAACATGCAACTCCAATTCCATCTTCTCCCCCTCAATTCTTTTCAATTTTTCTTTCAAATACTCGTTTTCTCTTTCAACTAAATTTAACCACTCGACAATAGGGTCGGTTGGAATTTCCGGTTCACAAACCTCCTAGACAAAAATATCTATGTCAACTTGATGGGCATAATTTGTCATAAACACGAAATGCAACAACTAGTTTTAAAAGAGAATATACCACATCCGAATCATAACAAGGACGAGGGCCGACAGGGACGGATATCAAAACCATGGCACTATGTATAACAAACAACGTCCGGGTAAGATAATTATACGAGTAACTATATATCCAAATCACACAAACATCATGAACAAGAGGCTCACCACAAGGTGGTGCCGGCGACGGAACGGTGCCGGCGATCGACTGTGGTTACGACGGAGATTTAGAAGGAACTAAGTAAACCACACCTACATATGCAAACTAAGTGTTAGTTTTGACCACAAATTGCATATAAATCAAATACTAGCACATATATTTTCTACCAAATTACTAAACTCATAAATTAATCACTATACAAAGCATTGCAAGAGCTAATCTAGCAATGAGAGATGAAAGGACAAAGTTGCTAACCTTTGTGATCATTTGAATGGATGGGGGCCTTCAAATCTTGACAAATTTTGGGAAAAATGTGTGATGATCTCGAGAGGAAGAGGGGAAGAACAGAGAGGAGAGGGGAAAGGGGAAGAACAGAGCGAGCTCGGGTGGACGAAGGGCTTATGTACGACGACCTTTAGCACCAGTTCGTGCCACGAACCGGTACTAAAGGTGCTGGAGGGGCCCCGGACAGACAACATCCTGTCACCACTCACTTTAGTACCGGTCCGTGGCACGAACCGGTGCTAAAGGTCGGCCATGAACCGGTACTAATGAAAGCGGCTGGCTAGCCGTTGGAACCGGCACTAATGCACACATTAGTGCCGACTCAAAAGCAAACCGGCACTAATGTGCTTGACATTTGACCCTTTTTCTACTAGTGCTTATTGATAACATTGCAGTTCCACCCTCAGTTTGTCTAGTAGGCCTCTCCCACCATCTTCGAGAAGCAACTCCATCACCCATCTAGCACTCTACCCCTCTCCCTCCCTCTCCCTCCCTCCCTCTCTCCTCTCTCTCTCTGTCCCATCATATTTCCCGTCCTTCAGTTATGTATGGATGTCGACCAATCTCCCTCAAGACATAGCTGGGTCTCTCCTTCTCAACACATATACGAGTCGTTCTACCTCTATAGTTAGGCCTCTGCCTACCCCTCCCCCCACCCCTCCCACCCACACACACCGATACATCGAGCGCTCTAGTCATGTCTCCCTGCCACACACAAACTTGACATGTGCCCTCTAACGTTCCGGTAGGCCAGTCGCCCTATATCTTTGACTTGCACACACACACAAATTTGATGGCTCTCTTCATCGATCTCGCACCCACCCACTTGATCCTCTCTTCGACTCTATCGATAGCTATGACCCCTCCCTCTCTTCTCGTGGATTGCCTGACCCTCTATGTATGATATGGATAGGCCTCCATTTCACACACATTGCATGCAAAATTTTGTTTGAGATGTCATCGACACATATTCCCACAAATAATTCACGAAATCAACCCCCACCCCAAAACAAAAAACACTCACGAACGCGGTTTGTATCTCTCACACGCACCTACATAGGTGGGGGACGTGCACGAAGAAAAGAGGTGCATGCACGGCGCACGTACTCCCGTCTCTTTCCCAGCCACACCCGCGCGGGTACACGGTGGAGCTCATTTCTGTACGAAAAAGGCAGCCCACATGGTAATTTGGCACGTGTACTGGTTGTCCACTTGGTGGAGGGAGGATCGTCTACCACGGGTGAACAAAAAAATTGCGACTTGACGTGTTATGTTAAAAAAAAGTGGCAAACCATGTGGGGCCTACCTTAGAGGCAAGGCTCTATACACTGGAGTACTTTTGATGTGTCCCGTCAACTCGCAGAACAAGGCGAAGCTTGCTTAGTATGCCGTCTCCCCCGCCCACGGGCGCGGTGGCTCGCAGGATGAGGTGAAGCTTGCTCTGCCTTACGCCCGCTCCCTCGCCCATGCGCGCGGTGGCTCACAGGACGAGGAGAAAAATTTACTACTCCCTCCGTTTACGCCTCGTCCCGACTACCTTGGTTATAGAGATTATATCATATTGTTTGGAATATATATGTCCTTTAGTAGATTTCAATATGAACTACTAGTACATACTCCAAACACTGATGTATATAGACGTATTTTAGAGTGTAGATTCACTCATTTTGCTCCGCATGTAGCACTCTACCTCGCCCCTCGACCCTCGCCCATGTGGTGAATGTGCAGCAGTTCATTCGGTCTCATATAGCCAGAACGATATATACTACACTACCATTATTGCTCGACTTCCCGAAGAGGCGAAGAGCAAATCGCAAGGTTAATATTTTGGAGATGCCAAGCGCAAGGTTATAGGAGAACGAGTAGTAGGTGCCGCGTCATTTATAAATAAAGTTTTTTTCTTCAGTGGCACGTACGCAATATGATAGGTTCATATGGAGAGAAAAGGAAACCACTCCACTATATACATAGTCAGGACGGGCCAGCCTACACGGTTGCTTGCTGGGGTTGCTCTCTTCACACTCTCTCGCACAAAACGACTGTGGCCACATCTCTAACATCCCGGCGGATCACGTCCCCTTGGGGAAGGGGTGGATGCTTAGTGCAGATGCGGTGGCCGTCGCCGACGGCGAAAACCCACTGTCGGCACGTCCCGATCAGGGGTCCCCGCCGTTCTCTCTCACAAGGCCGGTGAGGTTGCCTTCATCCCTTGCTCACTGCCGCGACGTGGGCAGTTGCCGCCTCCCGCCGCCCTCCTCAAGGTTGAGCTACATCCCTCAGGTACAACTCCCTTTACAGCCGGCTTGCACCACTGCTCCAGCTGCCCACATCACTCCCTGTGGATATTTCTCTACTTCTTTGCCCCGCACATACCTCTACTGGCTTCTACGTACTGTATTTGTGATGAGTTTATGTCTCATCAACTAGTCCCAGTAATCTTATTCTAATCACGCTTCTTCAATTTCTTTGCCACAGGGATGCTCATCTCGATTTTGGTGAAACTGCACAAAATGATCCGATGGTCAAAAGGTTGCAAACTTCATTTATTAGGAAGCTCGAACATTGCCAGCAAATTGAAGCCTGGTCAGGGTTCACGGTTCAAGGGCTAGGGACTGCATGGATCGTTTTTTTCTTTAGCTGCCTCTGTTCCAAAATAAGTGTCAACTTTAGTAGTAGTACAACTTTGTACTAAAGTTTGCACAAAGTTGAGACACTTATTTTGGAACGGAGGGAGTACATATTTGCTATGATCTGTCAATCATTGAGATGCAATAGCATGCATCTTAGTCTCCTTTGTATTTGATGAAATGTTGCAACGGGCAACCTTGGACGCAAGATACATGTAACAGAAGCTGGAAGCTTCATAGCATTGTACAAATTTATCTCGCTGATAAATTACAGTATGTACTATACTAGTACTTCCTCCATTCCTAAATATAAGTCTTTGTAGAGATTTCACCATGAACCACATGCGGATGTATATCGATGCATTTTAAGTGTAGATTCATTCATTTTGTTCCGTATGTAGTGGAATCTCTACAAAGACTTATCTACTAGTAATAGCTAGCCCTCACTACTAGGAATTCTCTATCCTCTCCATGAGCCACATCATCAAAATTGATGTAGCCGTTAGATGAAGTAAATCAGTCCATAATAGCCGTCTGATCTAGACGTTGAGAGGCTCCGCAGTAAGCCACATGCAAGCATGCAGAAATACCGTGGCACATGCATGTGAGTGAGTTTTAAATCACATCAACATGTCTGCATGCAAGCATGCACCGGTAGCATGCATGTAAGTGAGCTTTTAAATCCCATTAACATGTCAAAAAGAAAAATATAATCCCATTATGCAGTAGGAGTTGGCTGATCTTTTTTCCTTATGTGGGATGATCTAAATGATGATGGGAGTCTATTAGTTTGGCTACCACATTTGTCATGCAGTTATAGAGTGGTTTTTAGTTCTATGAAATCGATAATTTTGCGCAGAGAGATATATCGCTGTTCCGCGGCAACGCGCCGGGACTCATCTAGTAATATTTAGGAACGGAGGGAGTACTATGTAAAGAGTTAGGTGTCGCACGGTGATAGTGTGAGGTGGGCCATGTAATCACTGAGCCTGTGTGTTTTCACTGCTCTTGCACGCCTCCGCTGTAAGAATGGAGAAAATTGTAATCTAGTAGTACTACCTCCTTGCGCCGAAAGCGTGGGACATCCAGCAGTCCTACCACCTCAGTAATAAAGACCAATGAGCCGTCAAATCACATAGACCCAGCATTAAGTTGGACGGACGAAGCAACCATCACTCTTGCGCTAGTGAGAGGTCGCGTCCGCTTTGCCCGGGCATGAATGCGGCACCGATTCTTCGGAGTGGCGTTGACCGTTCCGGGCGGGAAGCGCGCGCGGGCGATGGAGGGGCTTTGGGTGGGCCAGGATGGTCAGGAGCGGGTGTGGCAGCTGTCCACATGTCCCTACCGGACACGCCCGGAAACGAGAGGATGCACCGACTCTCGCGGCTAAAATCGTACTACACTACACAACATCTCTCTGTAGGAGTAGGTCGATCTGTCGCTCTCTCTAATAAACACACATGTTGTTAAACACACACACACACACACACACACACACACACACACGCACGCACCTTGGTCCCGGTGCACCTTCTAACGTGACTTATTACACCTAGACGGAGGGAGTAGTAAGTATACGAGATACGGTGGCACACTGACTTAAGTCGAATACAAGTGCCCAAAATTTGTGTGCATGTTATAATAAGGATTCACTTAAAATAGTATGTGAGCGAACAGAGGGATCAATTGGACAGTGTTCCCGAGTAGTAGCGAGATGTGTGAGGTAAGATACACCGCTGGCGCTTTTAATTTTTCTTATTAATTTGTTTGTTTCACCATCTGACTGGTGGGACCCAACGTACTACATGGAGAGAGGTAAGGTGACTAAGGCTGCATTATTTCTGCACCACTATGGATAGTCTTACCACCAAAGCCACATGACACGATTATGATTGAAATCCCAATGACTCCCACACAAAAAAACACGGCATGCTTGTCACACGAATGCAGGAATGTATAAAAGGTTATTTCCCTCTCGTTGAACATAACGGGAGGGTTGTGTAGCTGGTTAGCCTGTTCGCTCATCAAACTTGAGGTCTCGGGTGGATTCTTTGACTGGTCAAAATGTTTTCTAGGGTTTGCACGCTTCACTCTCTCTCTCCAGTATATATATACACGCTGGAGCCTCAGCGCTTGTAGTTGCTCTCTTCACACTCTCTCGCCCTCTCCCGCTGGAGCCTCAGCACTTGTAGTTGCTCTCTTCACACTCTCTCGCCCTCTCCAGATCTAAACAAGACTTCGTTGGCCTCTCTCTCCCCTCACTACTGCTCAAAGAGCCAGCATGATCCATCCGCCGGGAAGGGAAGGAGGCTTAACGTTGTCGCCGTCAGCGAGGGACCACCGGCGCAGCTGTTCACTTTCCACCCAGCGGCGGCGCGGGAGGGCCTCCGACCCCTTCTTCTTCGCCGTCGTCCCGTCGCCCACCGAACCACGCCCCAAGAACCTTAAGGTATAATTTACTTACTGCACATGCATTGCTCTAGCTGCATGTATACCATGAACCTAGGACGTGGTTCAAAGAGGAAAGTAGTGGGGGAAAGTAGTGGGAAAGTTGTATATAGCATGAATCTAGGACGTGGTTCAAAGTGGAAATGAAGGGTGAAAGTTGTATAGCATGAATCTAGGACGTGGTTCAAAGAGGAAAGGAATGGGGGAAAGTAGTGGGGAAAGTTGTATCGCATAAATCTAGGACGTGGTTCAAAGAGGAAAGGAAGGGGCGAAAGTACTAGTTCAAAAAGGAAAGGAAGGGACAAGGCTGTAGAGTTTGAGCAGGACTAGATTTGCTGCGCTCACATAGGGAAAGGTGTCTAAAGATAACAAAACTGGGACCAACACAAATATGCTCCTTGGTTGTTTGTTCTTTGTTGCAACAGACTATGCATGACCACAGTACATCGGTAGATGCACATGGTGCTGGTGCGTCCACTGTCCCATGCAACTCATTAGCTGTTGTTAATCTAAGGCCCTGTTTGGTTAAAAACTCCCTAGTCCCTACCTGCTTGCTTCCAGGGACTAAACATGGACTAGAGGTTATTAAATGACATGCTAAAAGACCATGTTACCCCTAGTAATGAACTAATAGAGACAAGGTGCGATGCGTGGTAGGGGCAACTGTTGGAAAAAGTCCCAAAAAGACTCCCTCGGGGTCTTCTTTCTTTAGTCCCAAATGCCCGCTTTTAGTCCCTAAAAGTCCCTCCTGTTTGATTGAGATGGGACTGACACAGAGTTTGTTTAGTCCCTACACCAAAATGTCCCTGTAAACAAACACCCTCTAATAATGCCGCTGGAAAATTGATGCAATGCCACAGTTAAAAGCAAATTACATGTTTAACGAATTTTATTGTTAATATAATCTCTATGTTAATATTAATCAATGCCACCGTTTGAGAAATGCTACTGTCTTGCTTTCTTTCCCATTTAGATAAGGTAGATGCTTGTTTTTGTTGGCTTCTGTGTCATCCACCGTTATTGACCACTAATTGTTTCCTTTGCACCTCTGTGTAAACAGGGTTATCTACTTCACCTCATTGCCATTGTGACCTTTTGTTGCATTGCACAAAACACTTTTGTTTTAAGAGTGTTTTGTGCAGTTCAACCAAAATGTCACACCGACAACGTTGCTTGATTGCTTGATCTTAGTGGAACTGCACAAGAGGATATCTTACTTCCTATCCGTTAAGGCAAATTTGGTTCAGATCTTCTTCTTGTGAGTTGTTTGAATTCCGCATCGTGAGAGGTCAGTACTAGCCTTCTTTCACATGATTCTGCAGTGTGCTTTCATATGTTGTGCTACTTGTACGATAATGTTGCTTGATTTTAGTGAATTGCACAAATGGAGACAAGACTTCCAATCTGTATGTGCACCGTAATATCCCATTGAGGTAAGATAAGGATATTTCACAACTGCTGGCCTGTATTTTGCCACTTTCATCAGAAAATTAAGTTTAGTACTATACTTATGCTCCCTAATTGACATGCCAAATCTTACATTGAAGGCGAAGCTTGTCTGTTATTGAACCAAGTGATGAAGGGGAAGAACAAGCGGAAGAAAAACAAAAATCAACTCCCAGTGTTGTAATGAAGCACTAGAACTGTGATGACACAAGTAATGATATAGTTTTGCATCTTAATTTATTGCTATGGCTGGAACGAGCAATTGTTTTGCCACTGATTTGATGCCACTCTTAATGTAATATGTAATTATCTCTACTTGTGCAAACAGGGATCTTCTTTGAAGATACCATATATTTTAGTGGAACTGCACAAGAAGATGTTGGAAACATTAAATTAATCGAGGAGTACATAGTAAGCATGGCCACCACCGTAGATAGCAACAGATGGTTCCGGAGAAGTGCTTCATCTGTATGTTCTACACAATAAGCCTCCTGACAAAGGTTGGTACTCGCCCACAGATTTCATCCATATGATTGAGCTTTGTCATCCCTATTGGTGTTGTGCTACTGTTTAGATACTGTCATGAAAAAGTGGTATTGTCCTTAAGAAGTGCTTCATCTGTGTTGTTTTAAATATTTCCTTTCCTTTTTTTCGAGCAAACAGGGATGCTAGCATTTAGTAGTCCTCTTGTCTTTGCACAACAGGACCATCTTCCTCTGAAGAAGAATATGGAGTACGTGAAGTAACTAGTTCCGATTATGCCAGGATGAAGAAGCCCTGTCTATCTTCTCATCAGAAGGAGCAGTTGAAGGATGGTTACATTACTCCCCACAAGACCAAACTAACTTCAGCTCAGAAGGACTAACAAATCTCCATTTTTTTGCTGTGATGCGCGAGTACAATGTTGTTCTAGGATTCTTTCTGGTGAGTTCCATTTTTCTAAAAGTGTGCTCTACATGGACCATGTTTGTGCCTGTTCAAACTGTCAATTCATAGTACAGTTTGCTTTATACTAATCACTTTTTTGTAATTGTGCAAACAGGGGTGCTCAGCTTGATTTCAATGGGAACTGCACAAAATGTTCATGAATACATCGAATCATTCATTTCCACCACAAGAAAGGAGGTGCCGATAAGTTCAAGGCGTTGCAACATATAAGGGCGAAATCATAGAAGCTATGCGCGGATTTGGTTGATTTTGGTGGAACTGCACAAAAAGAACAGCTGGTTTATTTAGCACGAGGTGCCATGTCAATGTCCGAACTGATGGCAAACCCTACCCATTCCACAATTGTAGGCATTTGATATTTTGGAATGGGACAACCTTGTCAAATTTTGCTCATTGATTTTAGCAAGACATGCGTTTGATATTTTCGAATGGGACGCCCTTTGCTGTCAGCAGCGTCGATCAATTTTTTCTTTATTCTTTAGTTGTGAAGTAAATATTGCCTCTGACATGTGAGCCGCTGAGATGCATAATCATCGATTGTTTTGAATGTTCTCTATGAATTGCCAGGCCTGTGTGTTTGATTGCAATGTACAGAAATGCTAAAAAGCTGCTCAAACTCTTTTTACTCCTTCTGTTCCTTTTTACTTCGCACATTGTGAACGTGCATAATTTTTTGTATAAGATTGGTCAAAGTAGAGATACTTTGACTGCAGACAAAACTTGTATGCAGACTAGAAAGGACCGGAGGGAGTACATGTGAACTGCTGCAAATGAGGTGATCACCCTGGGAGTAATGCTAGTACGTATTGTTTTGCATGTTCATCCAATGCCAGTCATACAGGAATCGAACTAATCGAAATAAATTCATTCATACACGGTCGGATTTCATATAAACATGCCGGATTTCATTACATTTCATACATTCTTCAACTAAAAAGGGGTGCGCTGGAGGTATAATTACTTAACTGAAGCTACCCACCTGTGTCCCGCTGAGCCGAACAGAAGCTTCAGTGACTTAACTGCAGCTGGAGTTGCGTAACTGACATGTGGCCTGTTGGGCCCACGTGTCAGTCAGCCAACTGCACCAGCAGTTAAGTAGAAGCAGCGTTCTTCTCCAGCGCAGCTCTCCGACTCCACGTCGCCGCCAAGAAGCTAACCGGCCGTCATTGGTCAACCCGCCTAGCTTGGCTTCAACCGGAGGGTAGCAGCGGTGGCCTTACTTGGACCCGAGCGGCAGTGACCTACCGTGTTCTACTCTTCCTCGTTTTCTGTGTGGCGCGGCCTCGTTGGCAGCGGGGCGGGGCCTCGGCGGTGCCGGCGATGTCCTCTGTCTCGTTGCCGGTGGGCGGCGCCTCAGCGGAGTGGTGGAAACCCTCTGCCTCGTTGTTGGCGGGGCAGGGCCTCGGTGGAGCCGGCGGTGTCCTCTGCCTCGTTGTTGGCGCCGCGAGGCCTCGGCGGAGCAGGGCCTCGTCAACGCCAGCGGAGCGGGGACTCGTCGGAGCCGGCATTGTCCTCTGCCTCGTCCTCGGTCTCGCCAAACAGCGCCTAGCCCGCTTCATCGCCCTCTTTGCTAGCCTCTTTGTAGGCGGCCGCAGCGTTCGCCACCCGCATGCGGTACCGCCAGCGCTCGAGGCGGCCCTTGCAGGCGGAGCGGTATGAGTCGAGCAGCGCCTCCTGCTCCACCCGCTCCGCGGCGATCTGCTCCTCCGCCTGCAGGTGCTCCTGGAGGAGATGGTGGTTGTAGGCGGCGTCGGCCTGTGCCTCCCGGAACTGCTCTTCACGCGTCTGCCTCACCCTGTCCATATATTGGGCACAGGCCTCGCCGATGGTCATGGTGCAATGCACTGGCAAGGATGGTGCGAAGGAGGGGGTTGGCACCGGATCGTCGACTACCATGTTCTCCATTGGGACGTCGTCGTCCTCCGGCTGCCTGCCGGCCAGCCGGTCGGCAGCAATGGCTGCCATCTCCTTGTGGTCCGTCGTCCGCCCGTCTCGGAGAGCGCTGGAGCATGAGGAAGCCATGGTGGGCAGTAGTGGTGTGGACAGGAGAAAGGGAACGGATGCGGATGACTGCGGCTATGGCCGGCGCAGCAGTTTATATAGAAATGGTGGGTGGGCGGAGGGACGTACGTGTGGCGCCGGAGTAGCCGCCTCGGCAACCACGTATCATTAATGTGGGCGGCAGATGGACGGACGGACGACACTTGTGTCGTTCGAAGGCGGAGCAATCGCCTGCACCGGGAAGTGGGGCGGGCGGCGCTGACTGTTTCGCGCGGAAAGCGCGCGCGGGCGAGGAGATGACTTTACTTGGAGAGGATGACAATGCGGACCCACCAGGTCCATAGCCTCACGTACGCAAGTGCCTCCTTATTATATATATATATATAACTATAATTTATTTTGCTTCCTCCTGGTTTCCTGACATCACGGTCCCACACCATTGTCAACCTATGTAGTAGTCAATAAACGAGAGAATTGCACAAGAAGCGGCCGACAGCTGGGACCAAGCAGCTCGAGCAGTATTTGTGTTTTTGAGGTGTGAGCACTGCAGAGTTTTTCGATGTTTAGCCCAGATATTAATTTTTCTCCTCTGAACAACAATGAAAAGATCGCTGCAGGTATTAACTGGGCGGGCTGTGGCCTGTCTAGCCCAGGCTAGATATCCAGCCCAGATATAAATTTTTGTCAAGCTAAAAATGGCTAGCTTATCATGACCGGTTTTTCAATAAAATATTTATTGAAAGACCAATCCCTTTTACGGACCAGTAAAGAAGAATTCCTTCTCACTGGCAAACAATATCTTGGTCATAGAAGAAAATTACCAGGAGTACTGAATATAATACGAGGTTGAGCGGAGACTGCTCAACAATTTATTACATGAACGCCGATAAAACATAACGGCGGATAGGGTGGCATAACTACTAACTCACGATAACAACGGTGGTGGAAATATCACCGCGAAGTGGGTGATATGACCCCTGAAAACTATAGCTCTTCAAGCGTCGGAGTGAGGCTCGAGGAAACTTATTGCGGGCGGCGGAAGCGTATATAATACGAGTGACCAATATCCAGGATCGCACGGGACTGACTGGGACTCCTCTAGGCGTCGGACGCACTATCAAACTCTTCATCCAAGAGATCGCCTTCGTAAACATCTGGCCAAATCAACAAGCCAGGTGAGTACTATGAAAGTACTCGCAAGACAGTTCGGACATAAGATATAACAAAACTAAACATGAAGCATATGAACAGATTAACAAGTGCATTCAGACATAGAGACAATAATGCATGGGGAATAAAAGAGAAGTCGGGCGGTAGTCCTTCCGAAATCCCAAATTAAATACTGGGTGCCAAACGAGGGCCTGAATGACTCCTCGAGAGGAAAATGCAAGAATAACAGTGCCGCAGTCGAGCGTCAGGGCGACACCACATAAAGGGCTTATAATAGAAAATAAAAGATAGTGCGTGCCACAGTCGGACGTCTGAGCGACATCGCAGAAAGGGCTTATATCAAAAGTACATAACCAACATGCCACAGTCGGACGTCTGAGCGACATCACATAAAGGGCTTATACGAAAGTAATTAACAAACATGCCACAGCCGGACGTCTGACCAACATCACATAAAGGGCTTATACGAAAGTAAATAACAAACATGCCACAGTCGGACGTCTGAGCGACATCACGTAAAGGGATTCATAACTGAACATCTTAGTAGCTCAAGAATTTAAATCATATCCAGAGAATAATGAGGCATAAGATAAACAACAGGGTTAGTCCATCCACAGGTGTAACGTTCAGCCCAGTTTACTACTCATGCTTGCTTACCGGAAAGAAGAATAAACCATGAGGGCTTCACGTAGATAAGGATACACTAATCACTATACTTGACCATGGATACGATGACTCGGAAGGATTTGACTCTGCAGAGTTTGTACTTTAACCACAGCCAACGGATTTCAGTAGTCACGGGGACTAGTTCCGTTTACGGTGTTTTGGAAGAAACACGTCTAACCAGTACACACCCATTCAACATTCCGAAGCCAGGAATCACCCTCGGCAACATTCAAGAAAACCTTGAGACGGGGAGGCTACAACCTCGCGTAGCATGGGATCAAAATTTCTATACGCGCGCTCTAAGGGGTGCCCCCCTCTCGGTCCCAACCGGAAACACCCATGCCCCCTGACCGGATGACTGGCTTTAATCCAGGGCCATGGAACCATCATCCCGGCCCCTCTGTTTGGTGTGTACACGGAAAGAGGTTACCAACTTACTAAACCGCATTCTGGCAGAAAACAAGTGGTAGCACGGAAGGGGAAGAACGATAACGTGACTCCGACCACGTTAACGTCGGAATTTATCGGACGACGTAAGGCTGGCATGCTACAACAGTACCACCTTACTGCCCTTCATGTCACCACATGACGAGGCCATCTCTCAACAGAAATCACAGTACTTAGGAACACCCGGGTAGTTGCCTCACATGCAACTAGATACTCACCGATACTCATATGCCTTGCACAACCTTTCACGCAATCATGCAAAACATCCATCATATCAAAGGTTCAAACATGCTTGCCTGGTTCGGAGAAGTCGGAGTCTAGCTCGGCGAAGTTCGCGGCTCCGTCACCTCTTCCGGAACCTACGGTATAGCGAAAATGCATACTAACGTGAAAACCAACGCGTGGATAAAAGTTGTCTCAAAATTTTTCCAAATAAACCCTATAAAAAACTAGACAAAAATATAAGACTGCCAGAAAACGAATCACTCAAAAATCACTTTTTATTAAAAAGTTATAAGGGTTTTTGTCCAGGGACTATTCTGTGATGAAACAGAAAGTATCCAGGGACTTAACTGAGAAAGCAGAAAACGGTTCGGAGTAAAAGACGTCAGCCCGAAGAGAAAACGTACTCTGCCCGAAGGCACCAACAGAAAACGGTTCCTGGGGAAAGAAAGAGAGGCTGACGTGGGGGGTCCACATGTCAGGTTTGAAAAACCTCGCCGGCGCCCGAAGGCTGCGGTGGTCGCCGGCGTCGAACCACGGCGAGTCAGGGAGATCGGAGTGTACCAAGAGTATCAGCGTGTCCTTCCACGTCGGTGGGTGGTGGACTTGGGCGTCGGGGAGCACCACGTCGACGGCGACACTTTCTCCGGCGGACGGCGGCTCGGGCGATGGTGGGGAACTCCGTTGGTGTGCTGCAAACTTCGAATTGAAGCGCGGGTCAGAAGGAGGGATGCACTAGAGAGCTTCTGGCAAGAGATGGGGGGCAGAGGTGCACGCACGGGAGTGAATCGAGCTGGATCCCGTGGCGGGTCGCGGTGGCCGGAGTTGAGGAAGGAGACTCCCTCGGGGCTCTTCTAGTGGCTAGGCGGGGTCTTGGTGGAGTGTAGAGGTGGTGTGGGTACTAGCTGGAGCTCGGGGCCTCTATTTATAGGCGGCTCGAGGGGGTGGCCGTGAACGGAGATTCGCCGGCGAGAAATTACGGCGAGGCAGTGGATTGGCAGGGGTATTAGGTGGCGAGGCAGTATCAGTGGGTGTTACTGGTCCCGTTTCACTGCTAAACTCGGTCGGGTATGGCGTAATGGCGCCGGTCCTCGTCGGGGTCGCCGTACTGGCACGACGGCGGCAGAGAGCGCGCTCCGTGCCCAGCGGTTCACGACAAGGGTGGCAGCGCGCACTGGGGAGTGGAAGGCCACGAGGCGACCTCCGGTGGATTGGGCGGCGCCACTCTTCTGACGGCCGCAAAGCCGCCGCTGGCGTCGGTCACGGGGCGGCACACCTTATGCTGCTCGTCGCCGACGTCCGCAAGCTTCCAGCAGCTCGTGCGGTGCAGAGGACAAGGAGGAGGAGACAGGAAACACGGCGACGCCGGGGCACTGGTGTGATCAACAACAAACACTGAAGAAACGACAGTGGTTCAGACATTGTTAACTGAATTTGACTGAACCTGATATTTACAGTGCTCTGAAGGTGTTCGATGAAATGATTAGGTATGAAGAAAAATTTTCCTGGGGCTGGGGCTTGGTGAGGTGACCACTCAATGCACCCAGAGGCTGCCTGATTTTACTCATAATTTTTGGAGAAGGATTTGAATGAATTTCATCAAATTTGGCAAATCTGGTCCAAACTTGTAGCAAGTATAGTTTGAAAATTTTGAACTGGAGACCAGTGGATCTACATGGATCTTGGTTGAGGGTTCAAAGGACTAGCAGGGGAAAAGGGTTTGGGGGCAAAAATCAAAGCAGAAGGAGTAGTTCCTTTGTAAACCTCCAAGGATCAAGATATATGGCAGAAATTGTTATTGATAAGAAATAAATGGGAAAATTTATATTGAGAGGTTCAACTTGCTGGATTTGAAGTAAAACATGATCCAAAGATGAGGAAGGTTTATGAGAGTGGATTTGTACTAAGGTCATGGCAAGAGAGATTTGTTGAAAGTGGTAAAGGATCAATCCAAAAGCTATAGGGCATTTTCAAAGAAATTTTCAAAAGACATTTTTCCCAAGTGAAAAGCATTTTGGCTTGAGTCCAAAATAAAAAGCAAGAACCTCCAAGACCAAAAACAAGTCTTGGGTGAATCCAGATAAAACTCTTGCCATAAAAAAATATTTTGAAAGGGAGGGTTCTTTTGAAGAAAAATTTTAAATCACCTCCCTCAAGTCAAGTAAAATTTTTGAAAAATCCAAATGAAATTTTGGGTGTCACACTAGCCCACCTATCCTTTTTTTAGGAATACCCAGGCAAGGTCAAGTTGTTATTCTCCGCCCCGCTGGGCTGCAAACCTTTCCTAGGAGGGATGCATTAGGCTTAACAAGAAAATGGGCTTTAAGAAATAATAAGTGGGATGTAATTATAAAAACTGGGCAGTAACTATAAAAAAATGCACCAAACACGTGATTAGTTTATAAAATATTATTTTTGGATATTGAAAATTTTAATTTCATTAATTGTTGCGAGAGCAATGTTTCGTTGGTTTTTACGTAATATAAATTTATATTGAAATTGTATTTAATCTGACTAGAAATTTCGGGATAAAAATATTTCAGATCCCATCAAAATGTGGGAAATTTTATTGAATTCTGTTTTGAACGGTTGGTTGAAATGGGATGTACTTTTAACAAACTATAAATGGGTTGTAGTAAATTCCATTAGAATTCAAAAATGGGCTACACATTCTTACAAATCTGAAATGGGCTATAAGTTCTCTGCCACACACTTCTGGCCTTACTAAGTTGACGCGTCCCCTAAAAAAACAAAGTTGACACGTATGCAAGGCTTTGTCAACTTATAGTCAACACACGGTTCTAGCAGCAGTGGCTGTTGGATGTCCATCCAACGGATGTCGTGCTTCTTCTTCAATCTCGGATATTCTAGCTTCACCCGCCCAAAAAATGATTCCTCCCGCTGACATCTGGGGCGCACCGTTTCAGAAGCTGACCTGTGGGCCTACTAAGTTGACGTACCAAGGGCTTTGTCAACTTAGTCAATATAAACGATTCTAGCTGCAGTGACCGTACGATGTCCATCCAACGGTCATCGTGCTTCTTCAACCTCTGGTCTTCTTGCTCCAGCCGCCCAAAGCAGCGCCGGTCGTGCCGCCTGCTCCTGCCCCCCGTGGCCGGCTGTGCTGCCGCGGAGGCCTCACCGCGCCCTACTACTCCCACCGCTGGCGAGGCCATCCCTCCACTCACCCACACCCCCTGTTATTCTGCGGCGACGGCAGCGCAGCCGAACCTGTGAACCCTCGTACTCCTCTCCGCATGTGCATCCACTGTCGTGTCTTCCCCAGCTCCGCGTCGTCCCCTTCCTAGGCCTCGCCGTTGTCCACCGCCCTGGTGCTCTCGGCGCGGCGTGGTCAACGTGGTCCAGGAACGACTTCCATTGGGCGTGGACTGTATGTGGAGAGGCTGACAGCTTGGTCCACGGCAGCCGCAAGGAAGTGCCTCCTTATTACACGGAAAATAATTATTCCTCCACCTGACAGCGGGGACCCACCGGACGGGCCACCAGTATTTTGCGAAAAAATCGTTTCCCCCTGACAGCTGGGACCCACCGGACGGGCCACCGTATTTCGCGAAAAAACGTCCCCCCCGCTGTCAGCTTGGACCCACCGGAAGTGCCTCCTTATTACGCACAAAAAATGAATACTCCCCCGGCTAGCTGGGACCCACCTTGGTGGGAGGCTGACTTGTGGGCCTACTAAGTTGACGGGGATGAAGGGCTTTGTCAACTTAGTCAATATGAACGATTCTAGCTACAGTGACCGTACGATGTCCATCCAACAGCCGTAGTGCTTCTTCAACCTCTGGTCTTCTTGCTCTAGCCGCCCAAAGCAGCGCCGGTCGTGCCGCATGCTCCTGCCTCCCATGGCCGGCTGTGCTGCCGCAGAGGCCTCACCGGCCCTACTATTCCCACCACTGGCCAGGCCGTACGGCGACGGCAGCCTCACACCGCAGTCGAACCAGTGAACCCTCGTACTCCTCTCCGCGCGGGCTTCCACGGCCGCGTCTTCCCCGGCTCCGCGTCGTCCCCTTCCTAGGCCTCGCCGTCGTCCACCGCCATGGTGCTCTCCGCGCGGCGTGGTCAACGTGGTCAAGGAACGACTTCCATCGGAAGAGTACTGTACGTGGAGAGGCTAACAGCTGGGTCCACGGCCACAGCCCAGTTTTTTCTCTGATTTGCCAAGTAAGTCGCTTTGTCAGGCCTGTTGGGCTGCAAATCTTTCAAGACGAGGAGATCTTTCATTCGGCTGGCCGAGAAAATGGCCCATCAGTAATGACAAATGGGTTGTACATTTTTAAAACACATCGAACCGGCAATTAGTTTCAAATATCTTTTTTTTATTTCAAGATTTTAAATTACATAATTTTTATGCATGGAGAATTTTTTGGATTTTATATTGATATACATTTATTTTTAAAATCAGTTTGAATGTGAGTCGAAATTTCAGGATTAAAAACAGTTCGGACCGCACCGAAATATGCAAAATTTCGTATAATTTTTTAACCGTGGCCACAATATGGGCTGTAATGCTAACAAAAAGAATATGGGCTCCAAAAAAACCTCAAGAATTAGCAAATGGGCTGTAAATTATTAGAAATAATGGCAGATGGGTTGTATGCTGTTTTCCACAGATTTGAGGCTTTCCTAAAAAAAGGTTGACGCACAAGCACTGACTGTTGGATGTCCATCCAACAACCGTCGTGCTTCTTCAATCTCTGCTCTTCCTACTCCAGCCGCTCAAACAAGCGTCGGCGGGACTGCCTGCTCCCTCCTCCCCGCGGCCGGCTATGCTGCCGCGCAGGCCTCACCGCCCCACCGTACTCCCATAACTGGCCTAGCCATCCCTCTACTCACCCACACCTGTTGTTATTCTCCAGCGACGGCAAACGAAACAGTAAACCCTCGTACAGTCGTACTCCCCTCCGCGTGGGAAACAACTGCCGAGTCATCCCTGCCTCCGTGTCGTCCCCTTCCTAGGCCTCGCTGTCGTCCACCGCCGTGGTGCTCTCGGCGCGGTGTGGTCAATGTGGTCAACGACCGACTTCCATCGGAAGAGTACTGTGCGTGGAGACGCTGACAGCTAGGTCCACGGCCGTAGCAAGGTAGTGCCTCCTTATTACGCGCAAAATAATTATTCCTCCACCTGACAGCGGGGACCCACCGGACGGTCCACCGTATTTCGCGAAAAAAACGTTTCCCCCCTGACTGGTGGGACCCACCAGCTACACCTTCGCACGCAAGGAAGTGCGTCCGAGCAAAAAAAACGATTTGCCCCCCTGACTGCTGGGACCCACCAGCTACATCTTCGCACGCAAGGAAGTGCCTGACAGTCGGGACCCACCTGGTCGAAGCGTACGTAGCGGTGTCATTCTGGTCGCGAACGTGTACGTACATATATACTGGTGGATGTAGATGCGCGCACGTGTCGTAGTAGAGGCGCGTACGTGTCATAGTAGAGGCGCGCACGTAGCATGTACACGTACGTACAGCGGCCAGGGTGCAAGAAAGAAAATACGGCCACGTATGTGTACATACGGGCGGGGTGTCGAACGCCTAGTCGCGCATACGTACGGCCAGGGCTCGTGTACATGGCTGGGTCGGAACGGAGAAACAGCGTCTTCGTCATGTTCCTGGGGAGGCAACGGAATGCGTCGTGTTCATGGGGAGGCAACGGAATGCGTCGTGTTCATCGGGAGGCAACGGAACGCGTGGGAGCCAACCGGCTGGGTCGGAACGGAATGCGTGGTCGTGTTCATCGGGAGGGCTTGGACGGAACAGGCGATGGAAACGAGGCCTGGCGTACCGCACAATGGAGGAAACAGACCTCCTACGTTCGGAACGGGGTCCTGTTGATCGGGAGGGGTCTGGCGTACCGCAAAACGGAGGAAACGGACCTCCTACGGTCGAAACGGGGGTCCTGTTGATCGGGAAGGGTGTGGCGTATCGCAAAACGGACGAAACGGACCTCCTACGGTCGAAACGGCGGTCCTGTTGATCGAGAGGGGTGTGGCGTACCGCAGAACGGACAAAACGGGCCTCCTACGGTCGAAACGGGGGTCCTGTTCATCGGGAGGGGTGTGGCGTACCGCAAAACGGGACTCCACGGGATACTGTTCATCTCCATCGTCGACCTCCTCCAGCCTCCACGGGGTCCTGTTCATCCAGCCTCCACCGCGCGCTACTCCACCGGCTACTGTTCAACCACCCCTCCACGGGCACCCCTCCACCGTGTACTATTCATCCAGCCCTCCACACCATGGGGTCCTGTTCAACCACCCCTCCACGGGCACCCCTCCAGCGTCTACTGTTCATCCAGCCCTCCACACCACGAGGTCCTGTTCAACAACCCCTCCACGGGCA